>NC_089235.1:78627034-78909534 GCF_963924675.1 Phocoena phocoena
GGGTGCAGGCATCAGGGGGAAGCTCAAAGACAGGGCTTCACCCAGAGGGATGAGTGAGGATGGAGGCGTCTCAGTCACTGTGACCAGTGTGTGCGTGTGCGCCTGGGAGGGGAGGGCAGGCGTCCTGTTGGGAGGGAGACCCTCAGGTCATACCTGGCGCAGGAAGGTAAAGGACGCTGTTGAAGGAATGAAGGAAAATGAATGAACAATGAACGTGCTGGGACCTTCCTCGGGGAAGCCCTATTGCCCTCATTTGCTCACTTTAATCACTACTTATTGACAGCTGAGCACCGTGGGAAGACACACACACACACACACACACACGTATTACATACACACATACACGCACAACGCACACACACACAAAACGTATGCACACACAACACACATGTACACAAATACACACACACAGAACACAATGCACGCACAACACAAATGCACACACGACACATGCATACACACATGTGCATAACACACACACACATGTACACAAGCGCACACATACAACACACACAAATATGCACACATATATGTGCGTGTACCTACACACACGTGCACTCACACATGCAATGCATGTGTGCACGATATACGCATGTGCACACACGTTCAGATATATGCATACACTTCAATACACACTCACACACGCACACAACAAATACACACACGTCCCAATACATGCACACATAACATACAATTGTTTACTTCTCACGATTGCGCCTGAAGGCAGAGGGTGTAATTATCCTCCACGACAGAGGGGTAGGAAACGGAGTCTCGGGGACAGCATGTGAGTTGCTCAAGGCTGGAGAAGCTGGTGTGGCCAAGGGGCCTGGCATGGGCCGGACGCCCTGTTAACCCCGCCCGGGGCTGCACTGCGGCACCCACTCCGTGAGCCTCTGGCAGTTGGGGTCCCAGGAGCTGCCTCCCGTGGCTTTGCTCTGGAGAGGAAGGGTGGAGTAGAGCTCAGCGTCCTAGACCTCACCCCTGTGGACTAGAACTTGACTTTCAGTCCCCGGCAGGACACTCGGAGGGGTACCCAGGGGGGTGGGTGGGGTAAGAAGACCCTCAGAGGTCCCAGGACTCCTCCATGAAGCAGTTCCCCAGGCCACTGGTACAGCCTGGACCCCTGGGGTACACACCTCATCCCTACTTCCATCTGAGACCCCCGTCAGGAGCCCCCACTCTGCCAGGGGTGCCCCGGGAAGGCCTCCCTGTGGTGTGACTGGGGACGCCACGCCTTGTGAGGACACCTCCCTGCCCAGGACTGGGGCCTGAGAAGCCGACGGGCTGCAGGGCAGGGGGAACAGAGCCCCAGGTTGGTTCATAAACACACACAGAGCATCCCACATTTCAGTCGTTGCTGACCTGGGTACTGAGGGTCTAACACCGCAAGGAGCCGTTCTGAGCTCCGGATTACGGATGAGGAAACTGGAGCTCAGAGAGGGGCAGGGGTGCGGCGGGGGTCTCATGGGGATTTGGAGGGACTCCTAGGCTGCGCCTCTAGCCGGATGGGGGCTGTCTCAGTTTGGGGGCACCTGCGGTCTGGGCAGCAGGCTCCTACTTACAGGTGGCAGAGCCAATGCTCGGAAGGGTCCCAGAGTCAGCAGATCAGCAGATGAGCTGGTCTGGGACCGGTGTGCATGGTCCCAGTGCATGGGCTTGTGTCCACCCACGCACTGGACCTCAGTTTCTTCATCTGTAAAATGGGGGTGAAACGCCCTGGCCCTGCCATCCCGTTGGGCACTGGATGCTTGAAAAGCTCCCAGGACCACAACCTCAGGAGAGGCCCAGCCCGAGGGGTCTGGAAGCCAGGTGAATAAGGTGAGAACCAGGAGGGAAGAGCCTTGAACGTCTCCTCCTCCGTGAAGTCCTCCCAGATGCCCCTATGTGGCTGGTCCCGCATGGTGTGGTGGGGGGGCTCTGAGCTTCCACCTGCCCAGCTGTGCCCCCAGGCTGCAGACTCCCCGGGGCCTGCAGAGAAGATGCTTCAGTGCAAAGCACAGAGCGTCAACATCATCTGAAGAACCAGGATGATGGGGCCGGTTAGGTGGGTGGGTGGGGAGTCCCTGAGGCATCAGCCAGGGGCCAAGGGCACCGGTGGGGCAGGCATCCAGTCCAGAGGGCACAGCTGGGCCATGTGGTCTGTCCTGCAGTGGGGTAGGTGCTGGCCCCGGGAGAGCCGGGCAGAGAGGGAAGGACCTGCAAGGAGGACAGTCAGGACTGGTCCTGGGCAGACTGGCCGGCAGTGGACCTGCTGAGACCAAGACACAGAAGAGAACAGGACACCCCCGGGGGCGGCTGTCGGGGAGCCCTGTGCCTTCCTCCCGCCAGTGGAGGCTGGGGAGGCCCCGAGGGGCAGGTGGTCAAGTGCAAACGGCGGGGCTAGGGTGGTGGGTAAGCCAGGGAGACGGCAGGGGCCCAGGCCCGGTAGCAGGGGAAGGCAGGGGCCATTTCCCCAGTCCCCCCACTGTGCCCCCTTCCTGCACCTGGGGGCGCCTTCTGTTTGCTGACACCCAGCTGACAGGTCCACAGCTGTCCTGGCTGCTGTCCAGGGGTCAGGGGTTGGGGGTGGCCTTGGCCCTGGGGTCAGGCAGGTCCGGGTGGGGCATTCCAACTCCGTTTTTAAGGTGGCATGGGGTAGCCTTGGATTGGTCCCATTGCATCGCTCAGCCTCAGTTTTCTCCTCTGTGAATTGGGAACAGAGACCCCTCGGGCATGGGGTCGGCCCCACTGTGTGGGAGGATGCGAGGGGTGACTGGTCCCATGGGGGTCTTCACCTCATTCAAGGGTCCCCCTCACACCTGCCTCCTGAGCTCCCCTGTCCGGGGCTAGGGGAGGGCTGCGTCCGGGGGTGGGGGCACTGAGAGCCTCCCGAGGGGCTGAAGAATGGGAGGCGGTGAGGGCAGAGGGAGGAGTGTGAAGAGGCAGGGGGTGGCAAAAGTGTAGGGTGTAAACCAGGACATGAGGGTGGGACAGCCATCTCACAGGGCCGCCACCTCTGCACAGGCATCAGAGGCCTCCAGGAAGCCGGGGCGGGCGCCCAGGGACATTTCCTGCTATTAATGGAGCTTAATCTAAACAGGCCCTAATATTTACCTCTAGGCGCCTCCGGCCTCTGAGGGTGCCGTACAGCGAGAGTGATGAGCCCCACCCAGGCAATGCCCTTCTTACCCCGTGCTTCCCGGGCCGTGTGAGGCAGGAACTGGGGGCCTGGGGGCTCAGGTT
Organism: Phocoena phocoena; assembly: GCF_963924675.1. Taxonomy (NCBI): domain Eukaryota; kingdom Metazoa; phylum Chordata; class Mammalia; order Artiodactyla; family Phocoenidae; genus Phocoena; species Phocoena phocoena. Next base: position 78,630,257 of record NC_089235.1, read on the forward strand.
TGAGGCCCCTGCCGGATGCCCAGAGCCTCAGTTTCCCTATCTGGGAGATGGGGGTGACAGCCCAGGCTTACGGGGAAGTTCAGAAGGTGGACAGCTCGGCAGCACCGGCCTTGTAAGCCCGCGCTGTGGCGGTGCCGTAGCCCCTCCCTCGGTGTCGACCAGCTGACACATCTCTTCCCCTTCCCTCCAGATCATACCTGTGGGTGATCTGACTGGATGCTGCGGGCAGTCTGGCTGCCCTGCCCACGTCTGTGTTCTCTCCCTGGGCAGGCGGAGTTGGGACCAGGCTGGGGCGAGGACCCGTCACTCTGCTGGTCTGTGCCCCTAACCAGCTACTGTGCCCACCCACGGCCCACACCTTACCACCTGCATCCCCTCCAACCCTCGCCCATCAGAAGTCCCTGCGCCTGCCCCCAGCAGTGATGGCAAAACCACGACCCCCCCACCACAGACTTTCCTGTGGAGCCCACTGTCCCCAACCACAGGACAGTGAGCGAAGTTGGGGGGACGAGGGGGCCCCCACCTGGCTCAGTGTCCCACGGCGACCCCTGCCCGCCAGCCAGGGCGCTGAGTCAAGGGCACGAAGGGAATAAACAGTTTTAATTCAGGACGAGGGTTCCTCGTTAAGGAGAATGTTTACATCAGATATAAATACACAAGCCACCTCACGTCACTTGGGCTTTTCAAAAATCTGGGAAGGGAGGCCATGTGGAGGGGACTGCAGAGACTTCACACTCTGGCCCCTTTGGGAACAAAGACAGTCCCAGTCTGGCCTCTGGAGGCTCCTGGGCCTGTGTCCCCATGGAGGGAGTGGGGAGGAGCCAGCCGTCAGGAGGAGGAAGCAAGTGTCTGAGGAAGTTGTGGGGTCACGTGCGGTGAATCTCTTGCCCCCAGCCCCCTGTCCATCGGCTGCAAGGCTACAGAGAGGAAGGAGAGGAGTAGAGAGTGGGGAAAACTGAGGCCCACTTAGCGAGGACTCTGCAAGGGGGCCATCAGACAGCTCTGGGGGGTGATGGAAGGCTCCCTTGGGCTCTGGCATCCTTTATCCCCACGGCTCTTCCAGTCCCTGAGGAACCCAGGCTGGATGGTGGGATTTCACATGCGGGATGAGGGGAGGGGGCTTGGCCACCCTGGATCTGGATCCCAGTTCTGCGCTGGGCTCTTACTTCCATGAATGGTGGGGACTAATGAGACACTGGGTGTGAAGCAGGGCCAGACAGACCTGGGACCCAGCAGGTGCCCAGTCAATGTGTGCCGAGACCCACGCTGGCTCACCTACCTTAGAGACCGCCCTCCTCCTTGAGGAAGGGATTGTTCCAGAAGCATTGCAACCCCTCCACCCCCAAGCACAGCAGTCAGCTCAAGTCAGCCACTCACTCTTTAGTATAAATTAGAGTGAGAACCTGGGATAGAATCAGGGCTGCTGACCCTGGAGGAAAGCCCACAGGTGGTGCTGGGCTGCGACAAACACCTCACACTAACTTTCCCTCCTCTGCTGTGCGACTGCCCAGGTGCCGGCTTGCAGGCCGGGGAGAGACAAAGCTCTGTCAGAGCCTCCCCGCCTGAAAACCCACCATAAGTGCCACTCCCTGGGGTCAGCATCGCTGTCACCGTGGGCTTCTTGGCACAGACAACCCACTCCCGCACCCTCCTTTCCCAAGAGCCAGGCCCCTCCTCTGTTCCATGGAGCTCTGGGCCCCTCTCTGCGCTGGGAGGTGGGGGGAGGCTGCATACTGTACCCGGCACCCAGTCAAGGCCAAGGATGGTGGTCCTGATGCTGACAACCACGCCCTTGCTTCTTGAGCACCCGGGCCCAGGAAGCAACCCTGGGTCCAGCTCCCCCACCACTTCACTGAGCAGGCCTTGGACTCCCCCGGGCTCCAGCATCTCCCCGTGCTTCCCGGGCCGTGTGAGGCAGGAACTGGGGGCCTGGGGGCTCAGGTTTGAGGCCCCTGCCGGATGCCCAGAGCACACCCCACAAGGTCCTAGGGCCAAAGAAGCCAACCCCACAAGGTCCTAGGGCCAAAGGAGCCAACCCCACTGGCCTCCTGCAGACAGTACCGGTCTTGTAGTACCTGGGTACTCGATGACCCTGGCAAGGTCCTTTCCCTCTTCGAGCCTCAGTTTCCTTGTCTGTAATATGGGGATATAAATGGCCTTTCTGCCTCCCATCCAGGCCTTGCACTAGGGCCCTGAACTTGGGGCCAGGATGCTCTGCCTGGAGCCACCAAGCATGTAGGACTATTTTTTTTTCTTTGGCTGCACTGTGTGGCATGTGGGATCTTAGTTTCCTGACCAGGGATCGAGCTCATGTCCCCTGCGGAGTCTTAACCACTGGACCACCAGGGAAGTCCCATGTAGGACATTTCTCTGCGGACAAAGGGCAAACCTGGGGCCCAGATTCCATCTCACCAGTTTCAGTGGTGGTGGCCACGTGAGAGGGTGGAGCCTGGTGGCTAGAGGTGCCTGAGATGCCCAGAGTTCCTCTCTCACAACAGGCGCCCTCCCCCCATACAGCAGTCTAGAGAGGGCTCATGGGAGCTTGAACATTCGACTAGAAGGCCTGCAGAGGCTATCCTGGAGTCCAGCTCAGAGGAGGCAACCAGAGGCCCAAGCCAGAGAAATGATCCCTCCCCAGGAAAGGCAGGGAAGCGTGATGAGCCAGGTGAGAGGGAGAATGAAGGGTTCTGAGTGTGGGGAGACGGTGGCCTTAGGCCAGCAGGCCTGGGTTCCAGTCTCTGTGTCTTTGCCCTTGGTTTCTCATCCATAGGATGGGCTGTGAGCCTACTGCCCTCCTGGGCCAGCGGGCAGGGTCTTCCAAGATGGTTCCTAAAGTGGAGGGCTTTGGGAAGATTTGAGTGGTCTCCGTGGGGCAGGCAAGCGGATGTTGGAGGAGGTGGGGCTGAGTTGTGATTGGCCATCTCCCACTCATGGCACCTCTATGTGCCACTCAGCCTCCCCCTCATGGCTGGTGGCTGTTTTCCAACAGTCTCCCCTTTGTAGGGTAGTTTCTGGTTTGAGTGTCAGCCCAGGTATCACAGTACTCACAGCAAAGCACCCCACGGTGTCAGGCTGTCTTCCTGTGTGATTTATGGATGCCTCAAATGGAGGCCCTGCAGACGTGAATCCTTCACGTCCGCTCACATAACATTTGTGTCCTCTAACACTTCCTTTCTGTTCCTGTTCTTCTCTCTTTGTGGGGGAGGGAGAAAAAGGGGGAGGGGTGGGGAGGGAACCCCTTCAGTTTATCTTTTTAACCCTCTTTGAAATTCCCAGTATCTAAAACATCTTTGTCCATGTTTCTCAGGGACCCCTTCTAGAGGTTGAATGGTCCAAGTGAGAAGCAGCTCCTGGCTACCCCTCTGAGTTTTCAGTGGACACAATATTTACCTTAGGGATGGCAAATTATCAGCATTCAGATCACCACGTCCTATCTAGAGCCCGTGGCAGACATTGCTAATCAATCATAGCACAGTGGCCTTAGACACTTCCTCCACGCAGTGCACTGGGCAGCCACCACCAATTGATCAGGTGAACCCAATTTGCCATCCGGGTAGAGCAGATATCTGTGCTGCCCCCGACCTGGCGTGTCCAGTCCGGCCCTGACCTTTGGCCCCCTTGCAAAGTCCTACCAACTAAGCCTCAGGCCCATTAGCCAGGGCCTGCGTGAGGGCTCGAGGTCTGGCGCCGAGGATGTGACGGTGAGCCGAGTTCTTGGAGCTCTTGCGCGTGCCGACCACGTTGCAGCTCTTGGGCTCGCACCCCGCTCCACGCTGGTGGAAGAGGCCACGGACGGTGGTCTGGAAGCTGCTGGTGACGAAGCAGTAGACGATGGGGTCCATGCAGCTGTTGAGGCTGCTGAGGGTCACTGCCACATGGTAGACCACGAGGCTGGTGTGGTGCGGCACGTCGGGCCACAGCGCCACAGCCACCTGGCGGGCGTGGAAGGGCGTGAAGCAGACGAGGAAGATGACGAGCACGGTGAGCAACAGCTGCATGGCCCGCATGCGGCGCTGGCGGCCCTGGCGCAGCAGGCCCGGCCGTGACAGCGCACACATGATGCGGCCGGTGAATATGCTAATGACCAGCAGTGGCAGCAGGAACTCCAGGACGGTCAGTGCAAAGACGCGGCAGCAGGGCCCGCCGGTGGCCGTCACGCCCAGCACGGACAGGGTCACGGTGCCGGCGGCCAGCCACACAAAGGCGCACACGGCTCTGGCGCAGGCAGGCTGGCGCCAGCGGCGGCCACCGTCGGGCTGCACGATGGCCAGGTAGCGGTCCACGCAGATGCAGGTGAGGAAGAGGATGGAGCAGTGCATGTTGAGGAAGTAGCCAAAGACGTGCGGGAGGGCGCAGTGCAGGCAGCCGCGGGTGCCGTAGAAGACAGCAAAGCGCGTGGGCAGGGACAGGCCCACCAGCAGGTCAGTCACCACCAGGTTGATGGTGTAGATGACCGACGGCGTCTTGGCCTGGGTGCGGCAGCCGAAGACGTACAGCGCCAGCCCGTTGAGCACCAGCCCCACCAGGAAGATGACGCCATGCACTGCCATCAGTGCCAGCCACAGGCCTGGGAAGGCGGCGTGCAGCTCCCCGTCCAGCACAGCAAACAGGTGGAACAGGGGCATCTCCGGCGTGCTGACATTAGTCCACGCTGCCGCTGCCGCTGTGGCATTGGGGGCAGCCATGGCCGAGGGCCCTGCGGAAGACGCGGAGGGCATGACAGCAGCCAGCGCACGCCCGGGGCCTGGAAGGAAGGAGACCGGGTTACCCTGGGGTTATTGGAGCCCTGCCCCGAGGCTGGACCTCACCTGGCTCGTCTGCCCACCCAGCACCCCAACATTCCCACCTTTGTGCCTTTGCCTGGCCTGGCCCTGGCACTTGCCAGCGTGGAGCTTCAGCAGAATGCCAGTGCTGTGAGCCTGCTCCTTGCTGTAATGGGAGGTGAAAAGCCTCGCAAGACTGTCACCGGGACTGAAAGATGGCAAAGGCGACTGGTGTGGCACAGGTAAGATGACGGGCCAAGTGTGTGGTGTTTGAGCCTGGGCTCCAATCCCAGTTGCTTCCTCGCTCGCTGTGCAACCTCAGGCAAGTCACTTAACCTCTCTGTGCCTCACGTCCTAATCTATATCATTGGGACTACAGAGCTGCTGGGAGGATTAACTGAGCACAGCAGTGCTCAGCGCACCATTAGCTGGTGCCAAATAAACCACGGTTCTGCTAGGACAGAGCCGTGCCCTCGGTCACCCCAGTCCACAGCTCCCACACCCATGCGACACAGCCCCTGTCCTCCAGGCCACCCATCTGTTCTCACCTCCTGCAAGGCTGGCACCAGGTCAATGCCCTGGGTGAAGGTCCTCATAAGGGTCCAAGAGGCTGGGATTGGGGAGCTGGGAGCCAGCCCCCTGGCCACCCCAGTTTCTCCCCAGCCCTGAGAGGTGGCCACCTTTGCTGTCTTGGAGGCCCACGTGGGGTGGCTCACTGGGGCTCGAGCCCGCAGCCAGGTCCCAGAAGCGGCAGCACAGCAGATGTGAGTTAAATAAACACTGTGCTCCCTGCCTGGTCCAGCCAGGCCTGGTGGCCCAGACACTGCGGTGGGGGCAGGCTGGGGGTGGGGCTGCCCACCCTGTTTCTGTTCCTGCTGAGCTGTTTAACTTGCTGAGGTTTATCCCTTTGTTTATAAACGAAGGGTTAACAGGCTCCCATCCCTGCCCTGGGCCAGGCTGATCCTCCAAATAAGGACATTTCTGTCTTTTTCAGGAGAAAGGAGAAGGCTTTGGGGAGAAGCAGGGAGGAGGGGAGGGCACATGGGACATCCCAGGTATAGTGTGCCCTCCCCCCCACCCCGCAAGGGGAGGGAAGACCCCTCCCCCTTCCTGGCGACCAAGGGAAGTGAGGCGTCTGCTGTGAACGGACCTCACACTGCCCACTCCCCCTGGACGGCTACTGCACATCCTTGAGCAACAGGCTCCTTCCGGCAGTCTCCACCCAGTGGAAGTCGTGCCCGCTGGGGGACTGGGGACCGAATGCCAGCCTGGAAGGGCTGGGCACAGCAGGGGACCTCTTGCTAGCTGAGGCTCAGGTCCCAACCTGGCCGGGAGGGAGCCCCTGGCAGGGCAGGCGGCTGCCTCCATCCTCCAGCTCAGAGAGGGTGGCATCGGCTGAGCCTCTGTCTCTGGGACGCCGGCCCTGAGCGTCTGCTAACTCTCAAGGTGCTGCCGGGAGGAGTCGGATGCTGCCCAAGACTGTGTCCGGCCCCTCTGGCCACCTCCAGCGCAAGTGGGCCCAGGCCTCAGCTCACGGGGTCCTCTGGGAGGGCTGTCCTCTGCCCGGTGTCCCCAGCCCCTAACACACAGGGTCTTTGGATGTGTTTGTCCAACGGCAGCTCAGGGAGACAGGGTGCGAAAGTGACGTCCGGGGCAGGGAGAGACCTGTGGGCGCGAGGGGCTGGGGAGCAGCGAGGGGAGGTGATGAGGCTAGGCTGTGGGGCTGGCATCCTGGTGCCTCAGGGCTGTGGGCTTCGTCCTCAGGCAGCGTGGAGCCCCGCAGTCCCCCAGGAAGGAGAGGGATGCCTCCCAACGCGTCCCTGCTCTACCGTGGAAAACACAATGCCTCGGCAAACCCCCAGGAGGAAGGGCCCAGGGAGACAGGAGCTGGCACCAGACACACGCAAACAGGTTTTTGAATTTCCTTTCGCGCGCCTTTCGGTTTTCCAATGTGTCTGCATGAGGTCTGCATCCATGTGACAATCAGAGACAAATAATAAACACCACAGAAGGTTTCCTCTGGCATTCAGTCCCACCCCAGGGACAGCCTCACATGCTGGCCAGCACCTCTCTGAAGGTGCCGGCGGTGTGGTCCAGGGCTGCCCGCCTGGAGCTCCAGAGCGGGGGTATGCGCGGGACACCCCAGAGGCCGGGCAGGTGAGGACGGAGGACGTCAGCCAAGCACACCATGATTCTCAGCTCTGAGAGTCTGAGCCTGATCTGGTCCCCGCCCTGGGCGCCGACGCCACTCACACACTGAGGTCAGTCCCGGAACACGACGAACCTTGGCATCTGTCACGCCGGCCGAGCTCAGATCACGGCCACAGCCCGGGCCCTCCCATGCCCCCGCTTTCTACACCACCATCTCTTCCCCTTTGCTCTCTGCTGAGTCTGGCTGTCTCTGTCTGTATGATAAGACCCCCGCCACCCCATCCTGCTTACGCCGGCCCCAGCACACCCCTCACCTCTCACGGTGATAACACACTGACCTGAGTAGTCACTGGCCGCTCTCTGGGGGCATCTACTCACGATCCCTTTTGTTTCGCAAGATGAGGAGCTCAAACCTTGAGACCCTGGGCCCTGTGGAGGTGGGCTTGCTGATGGCCTCGGGGATCCACAGTCCAGGGCGCTCGGCTCTCTGGGGCCGGGGAGGCACAGGGCTGGGAGTGTCTGGGCTGAGCTGCCTCCACCCCACATGGCCTCAGGGCAGACACTCCTTCACTGGGCCTCGGTTTCCCCCGTGGTCTCCACCGCCTCAGCTCTTGGTCCTCCTTGAGGCTCCACGGGATGGACCGCTCCACCCCCTGAATCTGCTTTGGTCAAGCGCGAGGGCTGCCGCGGGCCCCCCCGAGCCCTGAGCAGAGCGCCCTCCTTCCATGCTCTCAGCACTAACCCTGCCCTCCGTGGTCCCGCCGGTCCTCCGGTCTGGGGCTGACTCGCCCTCGGGTCCACCATGTCCGCTTCTCCCTCTGTCCACACCCAGGACCCCATACCCCCATCTGCCGGCCCGGGCTGGGCCTGTCCACACTCCCGTGGGAAGATGGGGCTCAGTGTGGTATGGGATGTCACAGCTGGTGATGGCTGGGGGTGGTGGGCATTGCGGGGAGCACTTGACCAGTAAGAGTAACCAGTGGAGGTGCGCGCTGGGGGCTGGCCCCGCTCATGAGGGGTCACCCCGGGTGTTGACTAACCTCTCTGAGCCTCAGCCTCCCTGCCCGCAAAGTGATGATGTAACAACAGCACCTTCTTTCTGCAGTTTCTGAGCGGGTTCATGGCATCGGTTCCCTTGCAGATCCAGGCACTGGTGATGGTAACTCCTTACCCACCTGGCTCCTGGCCTCCTCCACTCACTCAGAGGAAACTGAGGCTCTGGAAGGGACAGGCCAGGGCTCGAACCTGGGTCTGCCTAGCGCGAGCCCACAGCTGGGTCCTTGGGCCTGAGGGAGGGCGGGCACCCAGGCAACGGTCCCCTCCTCTAGCAGGTGCACGGTGGGCACCCACTCCCCACCTGCCTTCCACCCTGCTCCACTCTAAATGTAGCCCGGAATGAGGGGAAAGGAGAGAAGCCTCTGCTCTTCTGTGGGGATAGCCTGACGCTGGCCCTCACACCCAGGCTGAGTGGGGAGGCACAGACCTGGCCCTTGGATGGGCCCCAGGTGGTGGGCAAGCAGAAGCGTCCCAGACACCTGGGCTTGAGCCCAGCCCTGCCACTCCCTCGACCCGCGACCCTTGACCTCGGCCAGTCAGCGATCCTTCTTCTCCTCATCTGCTAAATGGGGTCACTAGTGCTTTCCACAGCCTGAGGAAGCCAGTCTGAGGGTGGAGGCGTGGCCCTGTCCCCTCCCCATTCCTGGCAGGTGCCCTAGTCCTGGCTGAGGCACAGCGAAGCCTGCAGCTGGGGTCAGCTGGCTGGACCCCAGTGGGCAGGGGCCACGTCCTCGTAGGGCCTAGCACCGTGCCAGGTTCAAGGTCTGGAAACTGCCTCAGGGCAACTGACCCAGGCTGGGAGCCTTCACACATCTACCAGCCACTACCCTGGCCTGCTCCGCCCACCCATGCTCAGGCCCTTCCCTGGGCAGAGAGGAGGGCACGCGGACCTGCTCTCCGGGGGCTCAGGGTCAGAGGAAGAGACACACAGTGGGTTGGGGGGACTGGAGCATAGCAACTAAGAGTCTCGACTCTGGCCTGGATGCCCCACCCAAAGCCTGGCTCCATCTCAGAACTGGCTTGTGACCTTAAAGTCTCTGAGCCTCAGAATTGGGATCCATCTCTGAGGCTGTACCGACACATTGTCAACACGTGGCCCTGGAAGGGTCCTGAGAGGATTTCAGCTGGTGAGGGGATGGGAGATGGGCCGAGTATAAATAAAGGTGAGGGTTAGGGAAGGGAGGTGCCCTGTGGAGAACGGCAGCAGGAGGACGGCAGGGTGGGCAGGCAGGCCTTGCAGAGTGGACTCTGCACAGCCCCAGGCCCCAAGGGCGAGTGCTGGTCCTGGGTGGACTGAACAGCTGGAGTGCAGCTGTGCGGGTGGGGCCCAGGGCTTCGGGCCCCTGGGGGCCTCCCTCCTCCTGCACCTCTCTTCCTTCCTTTTTCCCCTCCCGCCCATCTCAGAGGAAACTAGGGTCTTGGGAGGAAGGGTCAGGAATTCCTCCACTGCCCAGGCTGCCCAGGTCTCAGTCTCCTCATCTACGCAATGGGCAGGTGGCTCTGAGGGTACTTCCAGCTCGGAAGCACTTCAAGGCTTGAACATGCCTGCACCTTTGGGAACGTCTTGGCTGCAAGACTGCTCTAGAGGGCTCTTTCAGGGAGCAGGGCAGAGGGATGGTCGTGGAATCCCGGCGGCTTGGGGACTGGGGCGAGATGCAGGCCCAGTGCTTCCCAGGTTAGGAGGGGCCCTTGGGAGCCGCGGGCAGGAAGTCTCAGCCTCCCTCCACCATGTGTGAGATAAAGTCCTTCAGTGGCTTGGCGCTGCTCAGCTCCTAGCCTCAGACATGGACTCCTGTAACACGGAACCCCAGGCTACAGTGCTTGGTCACAGGTGGCCTCATGACCCCAGCCCAGCCAGTTACTACCGGCCCTGGGACTTTTGCTGGCAGCTCTCTTCCCTGGGGTTGCCACTCTAGCTGGTTGTGAGACTCAAGCTGCCGATGGCCGTATTCCTCTAGAGGAAACCCACCAGGAGGAGAGACTAAGTCCTGACAGGATGGTTCAAGCGCCTGGATCCAGCCCTTCCTGAAGCCAGTCAGTCGTCTGGGACTTGGTTATCTCCCTCTTCGGCTTAAGTTACTTTGGAGTTTATGTCACTTGTGACTAAAATAATTCTGACGATACCCTCTTATTCACCTGTAAGCTTTCTTCAGTTCGGGCGCCTCTTCCTTCAGAGAGCCCGCCCTGATTGCTTCAGGTAGATTTGCTGCCACTTCTGGGCCCTCACTGTACCCGAGGCTCTGTCACTGCCTGGCCACTTGTCCAGTTTCCCCACTAGCCTGTGAATTTTTGGAGGAGAGGCCTGCACATTCACATTCAGTATATGTCAAGAGGATGAGTGAATGAATGTGTAAAAGCTCAGCTTGTGGGGCATCCCCGGTGGCACAGTGGTTAAGAATCCGCCTGCCAATGCAGGGGACACGGGTTCGAGCCCTGGCCTGGGAAGATCCCACATGCCGTGGAGCAAATAAACCCATGTGCCACAACTACTGAGCCTGTGCTCTAGAGCCTGCGAGCCACAAATACTGAGCCCACGTGCCACAACTACTGAAGCCCGTGTGCCTAGAGCCCGTGCTCCACAACAAGAGAAGCCACCCCAGTGGGAAGCCTGTGCACCGCAACGAAGAGTAGCCCCCGCTCACCACAACTAGAGAAAGCCCGTGCACAGCAACAAAGACCCAACACAGCAAAAAAAAAAAAAAGCTCAGCTTGCACTCCTCTGAGGACGGGGAACTCACTACCTACCAGGTTAGCCCACTGTAATGCAAAACTCTCTGAAAATAAGAAAGGTCTTTCTATATTGCAGCGTAAATTAACTTTCTCTGACCCAAGCCTACAGCCCCTGGCTTCCCTAGAAATACGTCTGCTTTCTCTGCCCCCTACCCATGGGGCCCTGGCGAGAGACATCTGGATTCCTCCTATCATCGTGGAGGGGGCACAATCCATATTTTGTCAATGAGGATGCAGGATGCAGAGACAGGGAGCTTCAGCAACTAGCCTGGGGTCCCCCAGCTGGGCCCTGGGGCTTCTGGCCATAGGTAACCTTGTGGGCCTCCCTCCCATTGCCCCACCTGACCTTGGAGTGAGGGTTCTGACCCTGCAGGGGTTCTCGCTGAGCCTCAGTCTCCACTTGTGTGGAGTGGGGCTGGCACAGCTGTATTATACTGCTCCTCCGGGATGCTGCGGGCCTTAGCTGATTCAGAGCACCTGGTGCAGGTGTGGAGAGGTGCCGGAGGGTGCGGTAGGAGTGCACTGCTGCCACCTGGTGCCTGGTAAGGGGGGCACGTCTCCCCTTACCCCCCCAGATCTGCAGACCTGGAGCTCCAAGACCCTCTAGGGGAGGCATATGGGGGGTGAAGGATGTCTTCCCCCCCCTAATATGCTCTCCTCACAGGCATCTGGTCACAACCAGGCTTCAGAGCTGGGATTGCTGGGCAGGGGTCCTCCCCGGGAAAAGCCTCAGGTTCTGAGCAAGGCTAGGGGAGCCCCCTCCCCAGTCTCCTCGCGCCCCAACTGAATGACGACGCCCCAGGCACCCTCCAACCTCCGTGCCTTTGCCCAAGCTGCTTCTCGTCCCCCACTGCAGTATTCCTGCCCGCTTTCAGGGCTTCCTCTTGACCTCAGCTCCTCAGGAAGCCTTGTCTTTCCATCATGGCTGGCCCAGTACCTCTCCCGGATGCTCCTGCCCCAGCACCGTCCAGCCCAGCACCGTCCCACGGTGCCTCCCCGTTGGACCGTGAGCACCTCGGGGTGGGCCTGGTGGCTTCGGGGCTGGGGCAGTGCTCCTGTCTGTTCCTCCAGCACACCCAGAACAGCCGGGCGCAGAGCAGCACCCATCTTTCTCTTTGGCTGAGTGAACCGCTGATGGAGCCCGGCAGGGCCTGCAGGGCCAGGCCTGTTTCTCACCCAGGCATCCGGTGCCCTCCCCGCCTGGCCCAGCCCCTCTACAGCCCACCCAGTGTCCCAGGGCCCCCTCCCTCGGCTCCACCCTCACTACCCACTGGTCTTGCCAGCCGAGCAGGTTTAACACCTCCTCCAGCAAACCCACCCGGTCACCCTGACCATTGTCGGCGGTCCCTCGGTCCCCATTGTCCTCCCCCTCCCCCTCCCCTTGGTGCTCATCAGAGGTGTTTGGTTCAAGTCTCAGTTCCTTCACCTGTGATGCTGCGACTGATACTTGTTGAATGGACAAGTGAGTAAACCAACAAATGAAATCGGCAGGACAGCTGGGGGTATTGGGTGGCCAAATGGCCGCAGGTGCCCTCCCAAAGAAGGTGTATAATGACAACAGCAGCAGTGCTAGAGACCCCTGTTTTCCCACCTGAACGGAGGCCTGCCTGGGGAGAGGCCCGGGTCACACCGGGTGCTCAGTGCAGGACTTCTCAGAGCCTTTGTGAAGCTCTCAAACCCGGGGAATGAGCATCTTTCCCCAAGTCACTTGACCCTGTCCCCTCCTGGGCTCCCTCTCCAACCAGCCTGAGGGCCGCACCAGCTCCCCACTGAACATTGATGGGAGATCATGCCCCGCTGCCTCCACCTACAGCTTTCGGGTCCTTGTGTGCCCAGAGACACAGGCCAAGATCCAGAGCCTCAGGGTGCCAGCACCTGCCCACAGACTGCGAGGGGGACCCGGGCCACACTGACCTCCCCTCCTTGGCAGGTGGGGGGTGCATCCTGACCTCTCCTTGGCTTCTCTTGAAACAACCTTGCTATCCCTGTGAGTCCTCTGTGGCCGCCCAGCTGCCTAGCAGACCCCAAACCCGCAGCCTGGCTGCCTCCTGTCCTGCCGCGTACAGGACCGGGGCAGCCAGGGGGCCTGGCCTCAGCTCTGGGCAACAGGTACCTGCCTGGAAGTGTGGCCCAAGATCCCATGTTCTGCTTGCATCAGGAGCCGGGAGGGACAGGCATGGAGGACAGGCCCAGCCTTTTTCCTGACCAAGGTGCCTGGAGCGTCTGCTGTGAACCAGCCGCCATGCCAGACACTCTGCGTCCACACAGCAGTCGTGGGTTTTATAGACAAGGAAGTGGAGGTCCAGAAGGGGGAGTGACAGGCCCTAGGACACACAGCATGAAATTGACGGAGCCAGGACTCAAACCTAGGTCAACTGGCTCCTGGCCCAGGCAGGGGTGGGACCAGGGAGGGGTGAGCATCTCTGGCCCTGGGGTTTGTGGGCAATCAGATTCTGGGTACACAGCGTACCTGCATGTGCCTGTGCCCCTGTTGGGGTGACCCTCACAGCCTTCCAAGGCCAAAATAGCCATTATTGGGGGACCATCTGCCTGTTTATTTTTCTGATTATTCTTGGTTTCATGGCATCTGCTTTAGAACATTGCCTGCTGTTTTTGGCTAGTCTGAGTCTCTGCTTGTTCCATCCAGGGACAGCTGGGCCCTTACTGAGGCCCCCAAGGGGGCCAGTCTGGCCCGTGGTCACCCAGCAGGTCCCAGGTGGCGCCAGCTGCAATCAAGCTCCCCATCCTGGCCAGGGCTCCCTCCGCCCAGCTCAGGGAGAGGGGTCACTCGTGGGTGTGGGTGGAGTGCCGGGCACCTGGGCTCCCCTTCCACCGTCTGAGAGCCCTTGGCTGAGATCTGGGCTCTGATGGAAATGTAAGCTCCTCCGGGAGGGGCAGCCTCAGGCGTCGCCGCACCTGGGGGTCCTGCGGGCGGTCAGACAGCCCTCCCTGCCACCCTGGCTCACCCCTCACCTCCTCCTGATGGTTGCAGCTGCTGCAGCACCTGACCGTCTCCCTGACTCAGCCTCCCCAGGGGCACAGGTCATGGATCTGCGGCTGCCCCTGCCAGGTCTCTGCCCGTTCCCTCGGCCCGGCACGCCACTTCTGCCTGCGTCACCTGCTGAAGGCCCCCAGCACCAACAGTGCCCACGCCCACGGTCCTCCCTGGGCCCCTGGACACCCCTCCACTGGGGCAGAGCCCTAATCCCACACTTCATAGCTTGCATCCGAGATGACCCCTCCCAATATGCCCCACATTGGTGCTGCTGGCCTCATTTTGCCTGTGAGGAAACTGAGGTACAGAGAGGTTAAGTGGCCTGTCTGGGGTCACCCAGCTGGGGGCGGAGGAGCTGGGATTTGAACCCTGCTCTGTGGACCCTCCTGCCTGTACCATGCCAGTGAAAGTTTACCACGTCCCACCGTACAGGGGAGGACTCAGAGGTCCAGGGCGGCACACAGCCCAGTGGCAAGGTCAGAGGAACAATGAGGACCCCATATGCTTTGGAGGCAGCAGACCTGGCCTTGAGGCCAGTGCTGGGGGCACAGAGGGTCTCAGGCAGATCTGGCTCTAGCTTGTGGAGCTCGCAGTCAGGGGCAGGGTGGGGGGAGTGGGCTAGAAAGTGGCTGGGGGGACCACTTTGGCCGCCCAGGAGCAGGAGGGGCCTCAGGAGGACCTGGGGGAACAGTGCTCCAGGCAGTGGGCCGAGCACAGCAAGTGCAAAGGTCCTGAGGTGGGAACTGGCTTCTGTGTTCAGAGCACCGTGAGGGGTCTGAGGGGCAGCTTGGGTGTGGTGATAGCCAGCAGGGCAGAGCAGGGTTGGGGTCCACCAGTGCTCTTCAGGCCCGAGGGCTGCCTCCTCCGGGAGGCCCTCCCAGATCACCCAGCTCCCCGCACACCTTCACCTCCGCCTGCTTTTTTTGCCTTGCAGCCCTCCCACCACCCGACAGCTTCATATTTATTTGTTTCTTGTTTTTCCCCTACTGGACTGGCAGTGCCGTGAGGGCCAAGGCCTGGGCTGTGGCTAAATGAACAAATGAATGATTTTGAGAGCCCCCTCTGGCCTCTTCAAGCCTTAGTTTCCTCACCTATAAAGTGGGTGTGCTGAGACCCACCTCATCACATCAGGTTACCGCAGGACAAAAGGAGACCAGCCCGCAGGCTCCCAGGAGGTGCTCAGGAAACGTCCAATCCCCTCCCCCACACGCCGGGGCTGTAGAAGCAGCAGACTTTGCTTTTTCTGAGGCTCAGAGACGCGCAGCAACTTGTCCATGGCCACACAGCCACGAGGGGAGGTGGTGCCCTGGTAACCCTCTGGCTGGGAGTGACCATAGGTTGGCAGAAGAATATGGGGGCCACTGGTAGGGCCAGCCGCCTGTCCGAGGGCTGTGAGCTGCTGCCACCACGCCTCCAGTCCCTTCCGTTCCCAGTCCTGCCCCAGGACGCACAGCTGCTCCTCGTCTGCCCTGCCCAGCACCCTGGCCACAGGCCAGTTCCCAACTGGCCCTCCCCCCCTCGGGACCCTGTTCCTGCTGCCTTCTCAGGGCCAGCACCACCAGAGAGCCAGGCGGGGGCAGTGCCAGCTGCGAGGTCTACGTAGGGGGCTGGGTGGGCCCTGGGCCTCAGTTTCTCCGACACTACAAGGGTGGGGAAGGGCCGGGCTGGGACCTAGGACCTGAGCTGTGGGATGTCAGGAGGTGTGCCCTGGTCGGAGCCTGTCCCTACAAATCCCTCACCCCCCGGCCCTGCCCCAGCCTGGGGGATGGTGGTGGCCAAGGTCCCAGAGCTCATCAAGTGCCTCTGGGGTACCGCAACCCTTTCCCTGACCTCTGGGGAAATCGAGGCGCCCAGCAGATGACCAGTGAGAGTGCTGAATGAATGAAAGAAGGAAGGAAGTCCAGAGGGGGGCTTGGGAGCCCTGCAGCACAGGTGGGGCTGGGCACAGCGGGTGTCCCTGCGAGCCCTGGGGAGCTCTCCCTCCCCTATCCCTCACTTGGCCTGGTCAGCTGTAGCTGCCCTCGCCCTCGCCCTCAGTTTTCCCGTCTGTACAATGACTCCCTGCAGGGTGGGACCGCAAAGCCACTTTTGGGCTCTGAGTTCTCTCCAGCCCGGGTCTTTCTCTGCCCCTGCCCCCTGCCGGCATGCCTGCCTGCCTGCCTGCACGGGGCGTGAGGACCCCGGCACCCACCATCTCATCTCAGGGAGGGGAGGCCCGGCCGGCCCGAGGGGGACTCACCTCACCTTCGCCCGCGTGGAGAGGAGACGGCCGCGGCTGTGGCTCCGTGGGCCACTTACTGCAGCTTCCCTACGGACCTCGCCTTTCTGGGGGCTGACGTCAGGCCCGCGCTCGGGGCTCCTTTTGGGCAAAGGCAGCGGGGCGGGGGCGGGGTGGGGGCGGGGCGGGCGCCTTCCCCGCCCCCGCCGGCCCCCTGTGGAGCGTGGTTCAGGGCCCTGGGGGAGGGAGCCTGGGGCAGCCGAGTCCACAGGCCCGGCCAGGCAGAGGAGGAAACTGAGGCACGGAGGGCAGAGCCGAAGCTGCACCACCCAGGAAGGGGAAGGGGTACAGCGGCTCCAGCCTGGCTCTCTGTCCCCCACAGTGTCCTCTCTGGGAAGGCTCCCTGGGCCCTGGAGAGCTCGGCTGGCACTCACGTGTGCTGTAGGAGCTGGGGACACATGCAGATCGGTTTTCTGCCTGGGAGGGGACAAAGGCATCCCGGGCTGCCTCTGGCCATCCTGGCTGCCCCATGCAGGTCTGGGTTGCCGCGCTGCTCTCCAGTTCCGTTTGCCTGTTCTGGCCCTGGGGTGTCTGTGCCCGTGACCCAGGTCTCGAACGTGTGTTGTCTGGGTCTCTGCGTCCACTCGTGTGTGTCCCTGGGGCGGATGTGGCCTCACAGGGGCACACGCATGCCTGATGCCGTGCACCGGCCTGGCGCCACATTTGACCCAGCATAACCTCTGTGAGTGCTGGTGGCTCTGCGGGAACACGCAGCGGCTGAGAGGGACATCCCTCTCCAGACAGACACCCTGACCGGGGTGGTGGCTTGTGGCCAGGCTGGGGGGTCAGGGTTTTGGGCTCGAGGTCAGGCAGGGCTCAGGGCCAAGTCTGTGACATGCCGCTTCCTGTGCCTGAGTGCCACCTCTGGTCTCCTGTCTCTGCGCTCCTACCCACTCATGCGGTTGAATCACCCTAGACCCCTCGACTAAGCACCTACTGAGCTGGCCCGGGGCTGGGCACTGAGGACACAGGCCAGAGACAGGCCCCTGGCCTCCACGCTCTGAGTCTGGTGGGGGACATGGCTTCAGTGCACCAGCGAGAGGGAGCGGGGTGCCGCAGGGCGCTGGCCAGGAGGGCAGCACAGCCGGGCAGAGGCAGGGGTGACAGGAGGTAGGCAGCCTGGGTGGGCAGAGGGAGGGGAGGTCCTCGGGCAGCGGGAACTGCATGTCAGGGTCCCCGTGAGTGGAGGCAGGAATGAGCAGGGCACTTTCACACGGAGTTATAGCTGCCCTTGTGGGGACCAGAATGGGACACTTGACGCGAGGGCAGTGGGGAGCCATTGAAGATTCTGAGGGAGGGTGGTCCTTGGAGTAGCCTCGCTGCCCCCTCAACAGGTCTCCCTACTAATGCAGGGCTGAGCCCACAGGCTACCGTTGTCTCCTTAGAACGCTGTCGTATCTGTCCCAGGAGGGGAAACTGAGGCCCAGAGTGGTGCAGGAGCCCCTGGCCCATCCAGGTCCCTGACCCGGGCTGGCACTGGCTCCTGTCTGGCAAGGGAGGGGCAGCCAGGGTCTTGCTGGGGGAGTGTGGATCCAGTGTTGTTTGTGTGCGGGGCAGGGGTAGGGGCAGACTGGAGGCAGCCAAGATGTGGGAGGGTGCCGGAGGGCTGAGCCATCTGAGGGTCAGGTTTTATGAGCTGGAGGCAGCCCACGGCCGCTGAGTCACTGGCAGGGCTTGCCAGGCCTCGTACTCTCTCTGAGGGCCGCGGGGCTCTAGGCTGGCACAGGAAGGCTGGTTCCCAAAGAAACCTCGGGGAGGTTCTCTGGAACGCAGCAGATGCTGTGTACTGCCGGGGAGCACTTCTCACTCTAGGGCGCTCTTCTCTGTAGGACCGAGGGGGTCTGGGGTGGGTGCCGGAGCCCACAAGGCTCGGGGTGACCAACCCCAACAGCGGCCCTCAGCGGAGACAGGGGCACAGGGACAATCTCACCCTTGTCACGTCCACACGCTGGGTCAGGCCAGGCTGTCTGTGTCTGGGGTCAGGGGTCAGATGTTGGCTGGCTCAGGGGTCAGACCCCTTCCGGTGGGTCTGACGCGAGCAGTTTAGGGTGGGGCTGCCCCTCCTGGAGCCCAGCCTGGCAGAGAGCCCGCTGTGCCCGCAGAAGCCCCCCACACTCACGGCTGGGCTGTGAGGCTCCACAGTCGTGTCTCAGGACGCACCTCCCCTGCGGCCTGCTGCTCTGAGGGACTGAGCCACGGAAGCTGCAGAGCAGCCCAGGGGGGCCGAGGGCAGGCGGGGGACACGCGGCAACAGCCAGGCCGCCGCTCTCACCACCATGGTGCCTGCAGCGCCAGACCTCATCCATCCTCCCTCATCGCGGTGCTGCCGGGGGATGTAAACAGCGCTGGGACCCAGGCCACACAGTCTGCCCCGGGTGAGGCGGGGCGAGGGGCACTGCGGGGTAGGGGACGCAGGCCAGCTGGGTGGTGGGGGAAGACTCGCCCCCAGAAGGGGTGATCCCGGCAAGACAGGTGGTAGCAGGGCTGGGTGGGAGGCTCAATGGCCATGCACCCCCTCCTGTGCTCTGGACTCCCTGGAAGGGTCCGGCACCCACAGGGGAGGCCTGGATAGGCTGTCGGGGTACCGTGTGAGTGTGTTGTGTGTCTGGGTTGGGGGGCCCTTGGGCAGCCCTGTGTTGGAGCCCGGTTGGACCCCTCGCTCGTGTGCTCTGACCCTCAGCGTCTCCCCATAAAGTGGGGACAGCGTGGCCGGTGAAAGGCCCCAGGCCAAGTCCCCCTCCTCTCAGGAAGCACCGAGTCCTGCCACTGCACGTGGGACGTTTCACAGGAACGCTCATCCCCAGCAGATGTGGGGAAACGGGCCGCAGGTGGGGACTCACCTAGGCCCACAGCCGCCGGTGGGAGAGCTGGAGAAACCGGGCCGGCTCTCTGGAGGGTGAGTGAGGCTCAGGTGGGGCACAGATGCCCACCCTTCCCCCACCCCTGTGTCCTTAAATGCACGGAGCTAGTTTGGGCGGGCCAACTAGAGCTGGAACGTGCATTGTGGGGAAATGTCCAGGGCACTGAGGATGGGCCTAGAGCACAGTTATGGTGGGAGCTTGCTCTGAGGCTCGGGGGACCACCACCCCTGGGCTTTGTCTCCTCAGTTCCCTGAGCCACTCTTCCAGGTCTCATTTGTTACCCAGAAGCCCCTCAGAGCTCATCTTGTGCCACCTTCAACTTTTACAGGTGGAGAACTTGAGGCCCAGAGATGGACAGAGACCTGCTTAAAGCCACACAGCAAATGGATCGCTGCAGATGCTGGCGGGAACCAGGCCTGGGCTTCCTAACTTTTGGGCTGCCTGGGTGACCGGAGCAGGGTTGTTTAATCATTCGTTCAATGCAGCATCTGGGACTGTGAGAGCAGCCGTCCTCATGGGTCTGCTGAGACTGTGGACCTGACCCTGTGTGAGCCTAGGGTGAGATGGAGGGGCGGCTTTTGGTGCTGCTGAAGGAGGGCCTGGGGACTTGGCAGAGGTCCCGAGGCCCCACGGAGTGAGGGGAGGGGCCCCTGTGGGAATGGCAGGGAGGAACGGGTGGGGGCTGGGCTCATCCCTGAGGAAGCCGAGGGAAGCCCTAGGTCTTTGAAGGGTGGGTCCAACCCAAGAGGGCTTGCAGGAGGAGGAGACCTTGTCAGCAGCCTTTGCAGGCCTGGAGGAGCCATGGTTCCAGGCAGCAGGTCTCAGGGAAAGAAAGTCAGAGTATCATTCACAGAGGGAACCGTGGCCCCAGCAGGGTCTCACCCTGAGCTCTTGCTCTACCCCCCGCCAGGGGCTGTTTCAGGGCTTCCATGTGCATCACCTCATTTTCACAACAGCCCTGAAAGGCAGGTGCAGTTATGATCCCACTTTACAGATGTGGGAATTGCTGCCCAGAGCTAAGCCACTGACCAAGTCCCCAGCCAGAGAGGAGCTGGCTGACCTCTCAACCCCACAGCACATTTTCTCCACGTCCCAGCCCTGAAATACAAGTGTCCGCTTTCATCCCATCCCTACGGCACACACAGACCCTGAGGCCAGCCCTGCTCCGGCCCTTACATGCTTTTATATGCACTTGTGTGTATGCACACGTATCGCATGCATGACACACACAGACGCATGCACACAGACCAACACACCCCCGCACACCGCGATGCACACACACCCCTGCGTGTACACACGCGGGCACAGGATGCACACTCACACCGATGTACACTCCCGCACACACACGGACGTGCACGCACACGCATGACACACGCCTCTCCCCAGCTTCCTGGTTAGCGTCAAGTCCTCTTGGGAGGCGTGTGTGCAACCCCCTTGCATGTATCCCGGCTGGGCTGTGGCGGCCGGAGGAGGAAGAATTTCCAAACAGGAAGAGCTCACTTGGTGGCACCGTCTTCCCTGTGTCAAACATCCCAACCTGGCCTGGCTGAGGGGCAGGAGCCTGTCACCGCTCCCACCGGCCCTCCTGGGATTCGCACCGGCTCTGCCCAGCTTGGCTGTGGAGCCCACCCGCCCAGGTGGCCCGACCTCTTACAGGTAAGCGAGCTGAGGCCAGGAGTGGGGCTTGGCTCTTCAAACTCAGCTGCTGCTTCAGCCCCCTCTGACCTCCCCAAGGTCTGGGCAGGTGCTCCCCCGACGGCTCACCTGTGACTGGCCAGGTCGGGCAGGGGTGCACTTTGGTGTTCTCCACACGGCCCTCCATGGGGGCACCCTTGTAACCATCGTGGTCTGATGGAGGGGAAGCGAGGCCTGAGGTCACGCAGCTGGGAAGGGGCGGAGTTGGGGGTTGAACCCAGGCAGCAGCCCGGGGCCTGCAGAGCCCTGAAACTGCCCTGCTGAGCGGGTCTGCTTCCTCTGAGGAAATTTCAGGAACCCATCCGCCAGGCACGGTGGAGAGCTCCCCACATCCTGGAAGCCCCGCACCCGGGGCGGGGAGTGCTGGTTCCAGGCCTCTCCCAGGTCGAAGGCCCTGTCCGCAGGCAGCCTTCTGCCCAAGTCCTGGAGGCCCAGGGCGGCCACCAAGAGCTGCCCCAGCCTGGCCTGGGTTGTGGCTCCCTTGGCAGCGCCAGACTGGCCCACTCAGGTCACGGGCTGGCCATATCCCCTGCAGGGCCTTCCTTGGGACCTGCTTTCTATTTTAGCCTTTCCTGGCCTCTGGAAGGCACCATGGGACCGGAATAGCTCTGTCTGTCTCTGTCTGCTCAGCAGGACTTGGAGGGTGGCTCCGGACGCCTGGGCTCTGTTTGCCGACCCTGGAGTGAGAGCGGGATCGGCAAGGGGGCAGCGGCCACGCAGGGACACTGTCGCAGCAGTCACTGTTCTCTACACAGCCCTGTCTACCTTCCCTCCCAGAAGATAGTGAGCTCCCCGTCACTGTAAGTGGCCAAAATAGAGCCTGGATGGGCACATTCCAGAGCTGCTGAGTGGGTATCAGCATTGGGTGGACAGGAAGACTGATGACCTCTGAGGAGTGGGACGCAGAGACCCCAGACTCTAAACATCACTGATTCTGGGATTCTGCGATTCCAAACTGCTAGGATGTTGTCACTTCTAAGAGTCTGGGGTTAAAGCTTCCGTGACAGGCTCTCCCCAGGCTCCAACCCCGCCTCCCGGAGACGGAGATGCCACCCTGAGGCCTCTCCCCACCGTCTCTGGGGGAGGCTGAGCTCCTTGCCATAGCCACACCTTTGCCCGCACTGTTCTCGCCACTTCTCTCCAGATCCAAATCCACCCTAGCTTTGAGGCCACCTCTTCCACGAGGCCTGCCTTGATTGACTTCTCTAAGCCCCGGATTCTGAGGGCAGTTTGGGCCCTGGTCACTTGTCTGGATCTCCCAGGCCAACTCTGTCTCTAACTGGATGTTTAGGTCCCCCCAGACAGGGCCAGAATTTTACTTGTTTCTCTCTCTCTGATGCTCAGTGTATGTGAGGGTGTACGGTAGGAGCTCAATGAATGCAAACGCCCACTCAGTTTTTTTTTTGGCCACGCTGCACAGCTTGCGGGATCTCAGTTCCCCGACCAGGCATTGAACCCGGGCCACGGCCGTGAAAGCGTGGAGTCCTCGCCGCTAGGCCACTAGGGAATGCCCAAACCCATCATTAAAAAAAAATTCTTTATTTATTCTGGCTGCGCCAGGTCTTCATGGTGGCACGCGGGATCTTTTAGTTGCGGCATGAGAACTCTTGGTTGAGGCATGCATGTGGGATCTAGTTCCCCGACCAGGGAGCGAACCGGGCCCCTGCATTGGGAGCGCGGAGTCTTAGCCCCTGGACCACCAGGGAAGTCCTTGCCCAGTCATTTTTAAAGTGGGCAGGCAGCCTGGCATGGCCCCGTCGCAGGCAGTCGGACCCCTTTCCTGCCTTTCCAGGCTTCCCCAGTGTGCTTCCTACCCCTCTTACAAACAGGTCGCTCTTCCTGGTGGCCGACCTCCTCCGCTCCTGCCGCAGCTTCCTCTCATTCTTGCTGAGTTGTAGGGCCGCTCACCCTGCCCTCTCCTCCGGGGGCCAGGCAGCCACCTCTTGTTGGTGAAGGGGACGGGGTGGGTGGCAGGCACCATCAGTACTACCCCTCCCTCTTATAGGCAAGGAAACAGACTCAGAGAGGGCAGGGGCCCGGGGCCACCCAGCTAACGGGCAGTGGAGCGAGGATTTGAAGCAGGCACTTGGGGATGTGATCCCCACGTTTCTCCAGCTAATGGGGCGCGGTGGGTGGCGGGAGCCTGGGTTGGCCCCTGCCTCCCGAGGGTGCCCTGGACACGTCCCAGCCTGTCTCCTCCCTGACCTTGGTCTGTCCATCTGGGCAGCAGGGGCAAAGCCCAGATCAGGGTGCTGGGAGGATGTCCGGGTCCCTGTCCATGGAGCCCCACCCCCTGCCCACAGGCCTGAGGAGCGGGCAGCTGGTGGGAACGGGAGGAAGGCTGCTGTTTCTTTTGGCTAGGACAGTGGCTTTCTGGAAAGCTGGTGCCAGTTCTCTGGGTTGGTGGGTGGGGAGGGCATTGGGGTGGGGCACCAGGGAGTGGGCAGGCACCGGCCAACGGACAGCCACACAGAGGTGCAGGCTGCATAGTCCCCAGAGTCCCCACTCAAGGTCCTGAAGACCAAACTGCTCTGAGATGGGAAAGCAGCAGGTGAGGTACAGCTGAAGGGGCTCAAACCCCCTCGGCCGTAACCGGCCAGAGGGTATTGGGATCTTATGGGTTCCGCTCAAAGTGAGCTTGATACTTCCCGCTGCAGAACGATCGGTGTTTGGTGGAAGGGGCAGCCCCGGACCCCACTGGGGCAACGTGTAATAGACAGTGTATACGTTTAGTGTCTTTCTCAAGTTGGAACCAGAAACGCACGCAGCCCTGGAAGGTTCACAGGGGCAGCTGTGTATCTGACAGCCTCCTCCATTTTACAGAGAGCTGACCCCGGGTGGGTGGGGTCTACGCTGGGGGCTGGGACGTCTGCTCCCTGCCAGACCAGAATCCCTGGCTTTGCTGATGGGGTGTGGTGTGAGGTCATCTCCCACTAAGGAAGCACCTGCCCCCCAGATCGGACTGTTCTGTCCTGTGCTGTCTTACTCAGAGGCCTCCAGGGGAGCTTGGCCCCCAGCCCCACCAGGTCTTGCCCTCTGTCAGCGCTGGGCTGGGCACAGACCTGCTCTGCCCCTGGCCTCAGGGCACTTGCCCAGGAGAAGCGCATGTGACCCTCCCAGGGACCTGGTCATGTCCTCAGGAGCTTTATTTGGTGGGAGATGACAGTGCCACACTCAGAGCCCAAGGCCCGGGCTCGGGTCCCAGCTCGGCAACTCAGCAGCTGTGGGAGCCAAGGCTGGGGCTTCACGGCTCGAGCCTCCGTGCGCTCACCTGCAGTAAGGACCAGTGAGCGCTCCACCTCCCAGCTCACGGGCCGAGGGGTCGGGGCTCAGCATGGGACCAGGGTCGGGGCTCAGCGTGGGACCAGGGTCGGGGCTCAGCGTGGGACCAGGACTCCTCTGCTGGCTGGGGTCAGTAGTAGGGCACCCAGCTTGGGTACATGCCACCCCACCATCTGACCCTGGCATCTCTTAAGAAAGGTCTTCACACATCACAAATGACCCTGTGACCTCCGTGCCCTGCCCTGTCCCTGCCTCAGGGAGGTCTCTCTTTCGATGGGGAATGGGGGGGCTTGCTAGGTCCTATGGGAGGCCCTTCCCAAGCCTTCCTCTGTCTCCCTACGGAGCTGGGGGTGTCTGGGATCCACCTGGGAGGGCCTGCTGGCTACTTCCTGCTTACAAGTCATGTCAGGAGGACAGAGGCCAGACCTAGAAGGTGTTTAGATGGGTGGGAGGGCTTGGTCGTGGGTTAAATTTGGGGTAGGAGTGAGGGAGCCAGGGCGGGGGCCAAGGCCTGTTTTCAGGCTGTCAGGATGGCTGCCCATGGTCAAGGGTGTTTTCTGGTGGCTGAGAATCTGGTTCCCATCTCCAGCTGGGTGACCTTGGGCAAGTCAGTGGAGGGAACGAGGGTGGGGCTGAATGTTTGGGCCCCAGCCTGCTTTCCCTCCGACGAGGGGGACTCTGGGCTCGGGCCCCTCCGTCACCTGCTCTCAGGCCATGAGCCCAGTGTCCATACTGGGCACTTGTCCCAGGCCCTGCACTTCAGGCTCTCCTCTGTGGGGAGGTGGGAGAGCACTGGATCTGGCAGGGACCCTGGTCATCAGAGCCACAGACACAGATGGACATGATGGTGACGGTGATGATGGCAACGGCATTAAGATGACCATTAAGGTGGTGACCGAGCGGCAGCAGCTGGAGTTTGTTGGGCACGGGTTGGAGCCGGGGTGTGGTCCAGCCCCTCTCTGCAGAGGGGGAGGCGGCCCCCGCGATCACACTGAGAGTTGGAGGGTCAGAGCCAGGACAGGCTGGGGGAGCTGCTGGGGAGGGGCCTCTGCCCCGAAGCTCTGGACCCCCTTCTGGGGCTCATTTCTCTCCCCAGGAGGTTGGAGAGACTGGGATGTGTCCTCAGCTGAGGTGATTGGGACATTTTGTGATGACACGTTTCGGCTGTCATCCTAGCCCTGCTGCCTCCTACCTGAGTCACTGAGCCTGCCCGTGCCTCAGTTTCCCCATCTGCACGAGGAGGACAGCAGCGTTTGGCACTAGAGTGAGAGCAGCAGATGAGATAACAGATGTGCTTTGGGGTCCATCTCATGGTCGTGTGGGGTTGAGTGTGTAGGCTGAGAGTCACCTGGGGGTTTTGATCCGATACAGAGGCCCAGGCCAGGCCCTGGGGAGGCTGGCCTCAGTGGTCTGGGTGGGAGCTTGGGCATCAGCATTTTAAAAGTCTCCCCCAGTGATTCTGGTGTGCAGCCAGGGGTGATCACTGGGCCAAGCTTGGCTCCTGCCGGCACACTGAGATGTTGGTCAGAGTGGACACTGGGCTGTCGGCCCTCTCAGCTCCCAGTTTCCAGCCTAGACCCTGGCTGATGGTTACTACCTGAGGTTAGTCTCAGGTAGGCATGATCTCTTTCCATCCATCCATCCACCCGCCCATCCCCCCCTCCATCCCTGCATCCGTCCATCCATTCAAGCACAGACTTTGTCTGAGGCCTTGTGGATAATTATTTTTCCCTTTTTATAAATCAAATCCTGTTATAAATCAAGGCCCCGCCGCCTGCTGGCCTGCTCCTTGTCTCCGGTCTGCCAAGCAGGTTTGTTTAAGGCCGGCTGACACTTCTTCTCCTGGGCCTCCCTGTGTTTACACTGGGGCTGTCAGCAGAAACTCCAGGTGCAGGAGGGAGGCCGCAAGCTTATTCTGGTCGGAGACAGGGCGGGGGCCGCAGGGGGCTTCAGGGCACCCTCCACACAGTGACCTAGCTCTGTCACCATCCCCATTTCACAGGTGAGTCCTCAGAGACTCACCCAGCAGGCCCAAGTCACACCTGAGTCCTGGCCCCAGGCTACCAGGTCCCTACTCTCTCAGAAGTAGAGCCCAGGAAGGCTTTCGGAGGAGGTGACATCTGAATTGGTTGTCTGGGAAAACTGAGGAGGGGCACACTGGTGGGCGGTGGAGGGCAAGGCATCCGTAGCAGAGACAGGAGGCTGGGCTGTGGCCGTCCAAGGGAGGCATGGCCAGAAAGCAGGCAGTGTGGGAAGGGTGGGAAGTTCCGGGCCAGCTGCCTGGGTGTGAATCCTGCCTCCACCAGTTACTTACCTGCTCTGTGGCCTTGGGCACATTACCTAACCTCTCTGTGCCTCAGTTTCTTCACCTCTAGAGGGAAGGGAATAGTTGTATGGACTTTGCAGAGTCATTGTAGGGAAGAAATAATCTAGGAACACAAGTGGGAGCCACGCTCATGAGCTTGGGCTCTGCCCTGCAGACGATGGGGAGCCGTGGCGGGTGGCTGGGCAGTGCCAGAGCTGCATGGATTCATGAGGCTCTGGCCAGGCTTCCAGACAGTGCGTGGATCTGAGCTCCCAGGGCTCTTCTGTGTGGCTGGGCTGGGGGTTCTACAGTGCAACCCTCTGGCCAATCACAGATCATCTGCCCGCCCTCCTAGCCAGGGATTGGTTCTGGGGTGGGCAAGTCTAGGCTGATTTAGGCCAGTGAAAGGTGACCAGAAGCGGCCTTGTGGGTTCTGTGCTTTCTTCTGTCCCTGGATAAACAGGCAGCCTTTTTGTGACCGTGAACGGAGCCCACCCGAGAATGAGGGTGGGGAAGAATCTCAGAGAAGCACAGCCAGAGCCTGATGGATCTGTGTCTAGAGCCCACATTCCCTTTGTGGCTCCTGTTATGTGAGATAACTTTCCCTCCTGGGGAAAAGCCATGTAGTCCTGGTTTCCATCACTTGTTGCTCAAAGTGCCCATTTCCACAGGGCCCAGAGCATCTTCCTAGAGCTTAAATCCAACCTTGTAATTCCCTGCATAAAACGGCTTGGGGCTCCCGTCCCTTTACAGTGACAGCCTATGCTTCCTGGAGGCCCCAAAGGCCCCACGCCCCACGGGCTCTGGCCTCCCACTGTGGCCTCTGGGCTCCACCCATGACTGTCCTTGACCACCCTGGGCACACATCTGCCTCAGGGCCTTTGCTCTGGCTGTTCCCTCAGGTTCCCCGCACTGTCTCACCCCTATAGCCTCATTGAGGGCCCTGCTCAGATGTCACCTGTCCAGAGTGGGTGAGAGGTCAGTATAGCAACACACAGCCCTGACTCGCAGGGGCCCAGACAGCGAAGATATGTTTCTCACTCACACCACGTGTCCATTGCAGGTCAGGGGAGTGGGGGTGGGGCTCCTGCTCCCTGGTGGCCTGGGGACCCTAGTGACAGAGACTCCACCATCACACGAAGCCTCTGTGGTCCCAACATGAGGCTTCATGATCCACTGCCATTGGAGGGGGGAAGCATCACTCATAGGCTCTTAGATGCTTTGGCCTAGAAGAGCCCCTGTAGCTTTGCTCCTGTTCCCAAGGGCTGACGTCGGTGGCATGGCCACGCCTCCATCAGGGGGTGGGACAGTGACCCCCCGAGCGTGGGAGGGAGGAGACGCACAGCAGTGACCTCTGCCTCGGGGCTCCCAGGCCACTTGGTCTCTCCAAGAGACCCTGTCACTCTGCGTTTATTCAGGAACAATTCACATAACATAAAATTAACCATGTTAAAGTGTACAATTCAGTTCAGTGGTATTTGGTACACTCACAGTGTCACGCAACCATCACCTTTATCTAGTTCCAGAACGTTTCCACCACCAAAAGGTTTACAAATGGAAGGCCTGTACCTATTAAACAGTCACTCCCCTTCCTCTCCCCCAGCCCCTGGCAACTACTCATGTACTGTCTGTCTCTGTGGGTTTGAGTGTTCTGGAGACCGCAGGTAAAAGGACTCGCAGAACACGTAGTCCTTCGTCTCCGGCTTCTCTCACTGAGCATGATGTTTTCAAGGTTCGTGCCCATTGTAGCCTGTGTCAGGTCTCACTCCTTCCTATGGCTGAAGAATACTCTACTGCAGGGTGGACCAAGCTGTGCTTATCCTGTGACCAGATGATGAACATCTGGGCGGCTTCCACCTTTGGCTTCCTGAGCGGACTCGCAGCACAGTCTCGAGCAGGTTTGGTCTGAGTCCCTGCGCTCGGTCTTTGGGGCACGTACCTGGGCGTCACTCCAGAGTTCCTTCATCACACTGATTCTTCTCTGTAGTCACTTCCTGTCTGAGACCTTGGGATGGTCACAATCCCCACCTCCCCAGGGCGTGTCCGAGCCGAGACGCGTTTTGCTTTTTGCGTGGGGGGACCGCCCTCGCTCGTGCCCACCGAGCTGCCTGGCATTCTCCTGTCGCTGTCTCCTCCTGGCACAGGCCTGGCACGCAGCAGGTGTTCTACTGAAGCTCATTGAATCATGAATAAATTCAGAACGATAACTTGGGCTTCCTGGGGAGTTTTGTTTGCAAAAGGAAGTCCACTGCTAAAGAAGTGATGAGCCCCACACTGTGCTGGTCTGTTTCCTCTGCCATCGCCGCCCAAACGCCCCCAGCACCCGGGCTGGGGGTGGGGTCCATCTACTGGCAGGCAGCCCCACCTCCTGGGCCAAGAGCCAAGTGAGGGCGCCCACTGCCAAACGCCGTGTTTGGGCACAGGCGAGGTGGGGCTGGGTGGCGCCTGGTCCCTCCAAAAGGAGTTTCAGATGCTGCTATGCCCAGGACAGCAGGCTGGTCTCCCCCCCAACTGGGGGCGTCTCCTCCCCCATCTGCTGCCGGAGGAGCCTCCAGTGGGTCACCTCAGCGCCTCGCCAAGCGTGGGGTCCACTTTTGACTGTTCTTGTCTAAGTCCTAGAGGAACGTGTGAGTCTCCCCAGCCCAGCACCCTGTTATGAACCCATCCTGTTCCTCACTGCCTTGGGCCATGGCCCTAGCTCTCTCCCCCATCTCTCACAGGGTGCCCCCCCGCAGTTTGTCTTCAACACCCAAGTGTGTCTTCAGCAGGTGGGTGGCTGAGAGCATCAGCAGTGGGGGTCTGGGTTGCCTTGCCTCCTCCACTGCTGCACGCACTCCTGCTGTTCTCTGAGGCTTGGTTTTCTCCTCTGTTAAATGGGGAGAAGCAGATGCAGCAGGAAACGTGCTTGGCCAGGGCCTGGCACATGAAGGGTACTCACTAGATGCCAGCTGCAGCCCTAACCATGCCTAATGAGCCCCTGCCGAGCCCAGGAAGGACGTCCTGCACCGCAGAGCAAAGCCCAGGCATGTCGCGTGGCATCTGAGTCCCTCTGCCGTCTGGGCGCACCTGACCGTGTGCCCCAGTCCTGGTGCTGCCAGCTGCCTTCGTGCTGCCAACCTGCCACGTGCTTCTGCACCTCTGCGCCTTTGCATGTGCCATTCCGCTGCCTGTGCTGCCCGCCCACCCCGGGGGCCTGCAGCACCCTCCTAATGTCACCCAGACCGTGAGCGTCTGTCTGCTGCCCCTGGAGGGCAGGGCCTAGGGCATCACCTGCAGATGGTGGGGCGGGGGTACAGACTGGGGCCCCAGCCGAGCGTGGCCACTCCTTCGGCCCAGGGACCCGTAGCCAGTACCCTGGTAAGTGATGGTACCGGGTGCAAACTCTTTTTCTTTTTTAAATTAATTAATTAATTAATTTTTGGCTGCGTTGACTCTTCGTTGCTGTGCGTGGGCTTTCTCTAGTTGCGTCGAGCGGGGGCTACTCTTCATTGCGATGCGTGGGCTTCTCATTGCGGTGGCTTCTCTTGTTGCGGAGCACGGGGTCTAGGTGCGCGGGCTCAGCAGTTGTGGCACACGGGCTTAGCTGCTCCGCAGAATGTGGGATCTTTCCGGACCAGGGCTCGAACCCGTGTCCCCTGCATTGGCAGGCGGATTCTTAATCACTGTGCCACCAGGGAAGTCCCTTTTAAAAAATTTTTATTGGAGTATAGTTGCTTTACAATGTTGTTAGTTTCAGGTGTACAGCAAGGTACATCAGTTATACGTATACATAGAACCACTCTTTTCTAGATTCTTTTTGCATATAGGCCATTGCAGAGTATTGAATAGAGTTCCCTGGGCTATACAGTAGGTTCTTATCAGTTATCTATTTTATATATAGTAGTGTGTATATGTCAATCCCAATCTCCTAATTTATCACCCCCCTTCTCTCCTGGTAACTATAAATTTGTTTTCTACATCTGTGACTCTACTTGTGTTTTGTAAATAAGTTCATTTGTACGCTTTTTTTAAGATTCCACGTATAAGAGATATCGTATGATATTTGTCTTTCTGTGGGGCGCAAACCCTTGAGGCACGGGCAGCTCCAATGTGCTCTGCAGTTTGCACCCTCTAGCTCAGAGTAGAGGTTCAGCACGTGGTCTATATTTGGACACTCCTGTGATAGGGAGCTCACTACATTGTTAGGCCATATTTCCAGCACTGGCAGCTTCCTGGGAACGAGGGCTCAGTCTCCACACAAAGTCTCCCGTGTGGCCGTCAGCAGCCCGAGATGGTGTGTGTGCTGAGTCGTAGGGTCTCTCTCCCACCACCTCCTGGGGCTCTCCAGCAGGGAGCTCAGGCTACAGAGTTGTGCTGCCCCCTGGTGGCTGCGGTTCACAGGGGCCGAAGCTCTCCTGTCCACAGGGCTCCTGTCCTTGAGTGCCCGCCACTAAGGAGGCAGGGGACAAGGCAGCAAGTGGATCACAGACCCCTTGGAGGAGACAGACACATACATAAATGTGGAGGATGTGGCATCTTCAGACTCGGGGAGGCCTGACGGTAGCCTCCCACAGTCCCTGGATCCATGTGGGCCTTGTCCTGTGGAGGGGAGGGTTAGGGTCGCTCAGACCCATCAGGTTTGCTTGGCCTGGACCCGCTGTCTCCTGGGAAGTGTCACTGTTGGGGGCCCCATGACCTTGGCATGGGGTCACCTGTTCCGAGGCTGCCCTCTCTCCCCTACAGGCTCCCCAAGAGGGGACTCACTATGCAGGGTCAGAACATGCCAGACTTGGGGAGACCTGGCTGGACAGCCCCCACTGCCCTGGGGCCACCACACAGCTCTTACCCAATCCCGGACGCCTGGATGGCCAGCCAGCTGCCCCTGCCGTCTGCTGGGTCTACTGGGGTCTCCTTGGACCCACTCTGTACCATCCCACCCTCCTGAGCAGTCAGCCCTGCTGTTCCCCAGCCCGTCAGCAGCTCCCACCTTGAGCCCCGTACTGAGGGCAGGGGACTGGGGGGGACCTACACTGGGGGTGAGCTTTCTGAGACACAGCTGGTGGTCCTGCTGCAGGACCCTGACCTGTCACTCCCGTCTTGCTGGTGTCCTGCTGTCCCTCCTTCCCCTGGGCCTTTGAATCCCCCATCCCGATCGGGACAAACCCTAACCCCGCTCCCACTGCAGGGCCCAGTGGGGGTGTTTCCTCCCCCAGGAAGCCTCCTGGCCTAGTCCCAGGAGAGACTGCCCTCCGGCCTTCCGCAAGTACTGTACCCCCGACTCCTGGGTGCAAACTTCTGTGAGGGGTGCAATGACCCTTTCGGTGCCTGCCGAGGCCCCCTGACCGTGGACTGCACCCGGGTGGGCTCCCAGCTTTATCTGCTCTGGGCCTCGGTTGCTGAGGTGGGCAATGCGCTGAAACAAGCTCTCCTCATGGTGTCGGGGTGAAAGGACAGACCCTCTTCTGGGGCTTTGTGGGGCAGGGGTTCTGACACTCAGAGGCCTCGTGCAGGACCACAGTCTGTCGGTGGGTGGGAGTGCCAGGGTGGCTGCAGGTGGTTCCGTGAGAACCTGAGCCTCCTGCTACCCCTTTTGGGCACCCCCGGCCCTGGAGCCCCAAGACCCTGCTCCTGGCGCACAGTTTTGGCCCCTGTCCCCAGTGCCTATACCAGGCTCTTGCTGGCCCCTGGGGTGCAGAGAGGAGACTGAGTAGGAGGGACCCCGTCCTCCATGGGCCCACAGGAGGTGGGGACAGACTCAGATATAATGGGGACCCCAGAAGGCTGAGATAAGAGACCTACGCCAGGGCTGTGCAGAAGCGCAGTGGGGCTGCCAGCGGGCTCTGGCGGCGGTGGCACGCCCTGCTCTTCCCGTCGCAGTCCCTTCCTTTCTCCCTTCCCCGGGTGGTCCCTGGAGGGGTTACGGGCCAGCGCCTGGATGTGTGGCTCGCCCCCCTGCACCTCATTCTGAACTGAGTGTTGGGGCTCCAGCTCCTACACCTCCCTGTTGCCATCTCCCTGGCAACCCAGGTCACTGGGGCTGGGTGGAGGGCCAGGCAGGACCGGCTACGTAATTCCTGGGCCCAGCGTGAAGCCGCCTGTTTCATAAGCGCTGCCCGTTGGGGACACTAGAGCATCGCGCCCGTGGCTGACCTCAGGCCTGTGACCGCCCAGGTCTCACTCCCGAGCAGCTGGCCCTTCTCACAGTCACCACGAGGGGGCGCTCGCGAAGCGTGCCCGATGCCTGTTCCGGGCTGGCGCCTGGAGGTGTCCACCTCAAGCCTTCTGGTCCTAACCATCCCAGGAGGTGTCGGGAATGCAGGCTCCGTCGGTGTCCAGGCCTCCTCACTGGTGGGTCCTCTGGCTGCTAGCTCTCTGCTGCAGCATCCCGGGTGGACGGCACAGCTTGTGCAAAGGCCAGGAGGTGGGCTTGATCTGACGCCCTGCGGGCTCCAGGGATGGAGCTGGAGGTCGCCAAGAGCAGCACTGGGTGTAGATGGACCCAGGGGTCAGCAGGGCTGGGTGGGGGACACAGCCGGCCCTGGCCGTCCTCAGGGAGGCCTTGGCACACACTGGAGCACTCTTCCTGAGCTGCTTGCCTAACAGCTGCCTGGCCTGCAGGCCCCCCTCATGTGCTGATGCCTGGAACGCACCCTCCCAATTCCCAGGCCCAGCAGCCTCCCCACGTGCTCCTGACCACTGTAACTGGGGAGCTGCCTGGGTGGGCTCTCCCACTCCAGTCTGCAGCATCCCCAGGACAGCCTGGCACAGCACTCAACACATGGTTGTCAGAGCCAGCGATCGGTGAAAGGGCTGGAACTTCCAGGCTTAGCTGGGGACCCTCTGCTCCACTGGTTCTCCAGCTCCGATGGCCCCCAGGGCTCCCACACCCACCCCATTGGCAGTCTCAGAAGTCTGGGCTTAAGAACTGCCCCTCCGGACTTCCCTGGCAGTGCAGTGGTTAAGAATCTGCCTGCCGATGCAGAGGACACGGGTTCAAGCCCTGGTCCGGAAAGATCCCACATGCCGCGGAGCAACTAAGCCCGTGAGCCACAACTACTGAAGCCTGAGAGAAGCCACCGCAATGAGAAGCCTGCTCACCGCCACGAAGAGTAGCCCCTGCTCGCCGCAACTAGAGAAAGCCTGCGCGCGGCAATGAAGACCCAATGCAGCCAAATATATAAATAAAATAAGTAAATAAATAAATAAATAAAAAGAACTGCCCCTCGTCCATGCTGGCACTGGGAGGGAGGACCCCCGCCTCCCCTGCGGGGACCAGAGCTCATCCTGTTGTTGCCTTTGCCTCCTGAACAGATTGCAGGCCCGTGAACGGGCCCTGTCCTTCCCACACTGACTGCAGGGCTGGCCTGTGACGGATGGACAACGGTGGGGAGGGGCATGAGCGACTCCTGAGGCTGGGTTACAAATGCCGGGCAGCTTCTCTCTGCGGTCGCTGACTTGGGGGACGCCGGTCGCTGTCTGGTGAGGACATCCCCCTGGGAGACCTGCTGTCAAGAGGAGGGATGGGCCTCAGCCAACAGCCTGCACAACTGAGCAGCTGGGGTGGTGAGCCAGCTTGGAGCAGGTCCTCCCGCCCCAGGTGGGCCTTCAGATACTGCAGCCAGGCCACCACTGCAGCTGCCACGAGAGCCTGAGCCAGAACTGCCTAGCTAAGCGTCGGAACTCCCGCCCCACAGGTGCCCAGAGAGGACAGATGGTCATTGCTGTTTCAAGGTGCTAAGTTTGAGGTGACTGTTTCACAGCACAGCGAGCGCACATGAAATCATCGTTTAAGCAACCTGACTGTGATATGGGAAATTTGGGAATGAGAGTGATGAACCCCCAAGGCCTTGTTCTCCAAGTCCAGTTTCCTCTTCATATTTGGAACACAGTTGTGTGTTCGGCTCCCCTGATAGCAGAGCCTGAGATCGGGACTTGGGTGCAGGGGGTTTACTCGGGTGATCCCAGGTGAGGGTGGGAAAGCCAACACACGGGGGCATTGTGGAGATCTCTCGATGCTTCCAGGGCCTCTGGAGGTGTTCCAGACACCCTCTCTCTTAAGGAGGGAGGCTGCGTGAGTACACAGGTGAGGGCTGTCCTGGTTCACACATTCGGGGCCCGGTGCACCCTGGGGGTGGGGCACTGTCTGGGGGAGGAGGGTCCCACTGGGCTCAGGACGGGCCTTTGCTTCTGCAGCCGAGATGGGTGTGATGTGGCCACCAGGAGTCAGTCCCCGAGGTTCCTCTTCTCGTCCAATACCTCACACCCAGCTTTTGCGTTTACCTGACTTAACGTTCAACCAGAAGCTCTTTGGGAATTCACTGGTGGTCCAGTGGTTGGGACTCTGAACTTCCACTGCAGGGGGCATGGGTTTGACCCCTGGTCAGGGAACTAAGATCCCACATGCCGTGCGACACAGCCAAAAAAACCCCCAAAAGACAATCAGAAGTTCTTTTTCCCTTTGCTCATGTATGACGCTGGGACCTGAGGATGATTCTGGAAGGAAAATCCTAAGAACGTCTACTGGGCACCTGTTCAGCGACAGGTGGAACCAAGCCGGTGTCAAGTCTCATCCCCCAAGGCTGGAGCTGTCACCCTGACCCCCTTATGGATGACGAGACTGAGGCAGGAAGAGGTGAAGGCGTGCAGCCTGGTGTTGGGGGCTCAAAAGCAGCTGCCCGCTGCCCGCGGCCGGCTCCGGGCCCCTACTTGTGGCCCTGCCGCCGCTGGGGCCAGGCCTGCTGGGCCCAGGCCGCTTTCTGGAAATCCACTTAGCACTGACCTCGCCTTTGTCCTCCTTGGAGCTAATCTGCTACTCCTGTCACCTCGGTGGATGCTCCCCAGTCCGGTCCTCCTAACCCACCTCCCCCTGCAGGCCCTCTTGCCCAGCTGGGGGCCTCCTCTCAGCCATGCTGGGGGGTGGTGGGCAGGTCCAGTGACTGGGGGTAGATGGGGTGGGGCCCTCAATCCCAGGGAGGATCTCGGCGTCTGGAATTCAGGTCTGGATTCTGACTGTCCTTCCCTCACTCAGCCATCAGCTCTGCGGCCCCGTTTCCCAGGTAAAGGAGATAAGTTCTGAGCCAACCCTTCCTGCTATGAGATCACCACTCAGCTCACCCCTTCTTGCCCCGCCCATTCCACTCATAGCAGGGGTGCCAGCTCTGGCCTCCCCAGACCTCGGTTCGAATCCCAGCTCTGCCTTAACTGAGCCTCAGCTTCCTTATCTGCAAAATGGGGGTGGTGGCCCCTCCTCTGCAGGGCACAGTGCAGACTTGGTGGGACAGTGAGTGTAAGTGTCTAGTACGAGGCTGGAGTTCAGTGAATGTTTAGGGAGTGGAACTCTTGGACCCTCCTCCTCAGGTCCCCATACTGATGCCAAGAATGTGGAGGTGAAAGGGACCACAGCCCATGAGGAAGGCCACATCCATGGGGGGAAACCTCTCCAAGATTTGGGGCAGGCGAGGAGGAAGAGTATGAAAAGTTAGGGAGGCAGGTGCTGTTCTTCGAGGTCAAGTTCAACATTGAAAAAAATAAAGATCGGTAATTAAAATGGACCCGGGACTTCCCTGGTGGTACGGTGGTTAAGAATCCACCTGCTAATGCAGGGGACACTGGTTCGAGCCCTGGTCCGGGAAGACTGCACATGCTGCAGAGCAACTAAGCCCGTGTGCCACAACTACCGAGCCTGCGCTCTAGAGCCCACGAGCCACAATTATTGAAGCCCGTGCACCTACAGCCCATGCTGTGCAACAAGAGAAGCCACTGCAAAGAGAAGCCCGCACACCGCAACTAGAGAAAGCCTGCACGCAGTAACAAAGACCCAACAGGGCGAAAAATAAATAAATGTATATATATAAGAAAAAAGTTAAAAAAAAAATGGACCTGGAAATGGGCTGCCTCAGTGGGTGCCCAGCTCCCGTTTCAGTGGAGGCGTCCTAGGCCCTCAAAGCTGGAATGCATGCCAGGTGTTGCCTCTTCCAACAGCACAGCCTTCCCACTCTTCCCTTCTTGAAGGCACGGAGGACAGGGAAGCCCAGCTTTGTGGTTCAGCGAGGGAGGCCTGGACCAGCTCTACTCCTGACTTGATGTGTGATCTTTGGAAGTCGCTTAGCCTCTCTGTGTCTTCATCTACAAGATAGAACAATTGTCCTTACCTCATGGGGCTGTGCAGGCATTAAATGAGCTGGCGAACTGAGATTTGAACCCAGATCGGCAAGGCTCTGCCCTCTGAGCCCCTGATGCCTCTTAGGGAGGAATCGGGGGTCTCTGGGGACCATCCGACCACCCCCCTCCATCCATGACTGAGTGTACTTTTGGTGTGCCAGATGTAGGTCTGTGCGCTGGAGACACAGATGGGGATACGGGTGAGGTCCTCACCCAGACCACGATCAGTGTTATGTGTAACTGCCTGTGACTTTCTGGCAGAACTTGGTGCACCCCTCTGGGGCTGAGTGAGGGGATGGTTAGCGGAGACTGAGTTCTCAGAGGAGACAACAACTGAGAGGGACCACACGTGAAGGACGGCACCACAGAGATAGTCTGGGGCAAGACTTTCTAGGCAGAAGGAACAGTAAGTGCGAAGGCCCTTAGGTGGGATGGACCCTGACTATTGGAGGAACTGCACGCAGGTGCATGAGACTGTGGCAGTGAGGTGGCAGGTGGAGGGCACCTGGAGGAGTGAGCCTGGGCCTGCTCAGGTGGCCTGGGGACAATGAGGCAGGGCCCTGCAGGATTCCGCACAGAGGAGGATGGGCTCACTCTTGCCTTCCAGGGGTCCAGGTGGGTGGGTGGTCGGAGGGCATCCTCTCCGAGAAACGGAGGCAGGACCACAGTCTGGAAGGAGAGGCTGGGCACTTGGCTGGGCTGGGGGTCCATGGATTGGTGTGGGGGACAGGGTAGGGTGAGTGAGGCGCCCGGGAGACCCTGGCCAGGCTCCATGCACCCTCTGTCCTGGGTTTCCTCCATATGTCACCACTGGCCGAGCCATGAGCTCCCTAGGATGGGCTGATCCATAAGGGGCCCTCCTCACCAGTCCCCAAGGGGGCACCTTAAGATCTCCCAGGGCCCCAGCACCCGCTCCCCGAAAGCCACCTTCCGCCCCATGTATCATGGGCGGCCTGGGGGCCTCGAGGCCCGGTCTGACCCCAAGCACCGGGACAGGTGTCTGCTTTCCGTAACCCATCCTCACGGCAACGCGCCGTGCGCGTGGGGCTCAGCCCCAGTCGACACAAGAGGAAGTCCAGAACTCCAAAAGTTTCCTGAAACCCCTGGACCCCGTACTCCATCCCTCAGCCTCGGCGCACCCTGCCCTCTTCACCCGCAATCGGGGTCAAGCCGCCCCCCAACCGCCCCGGCGTCCCGCAGCAGCCGCCTTGCGAGGGATACTGGACCACAGTCAGAGCCCACGGACACGCCCCTTCCCATCTGGGCGGGGCTCCGGGGCGCGCGCGCGCGCGCCCGCGTCTCCCCGGTGTGGGGAGCGCTCCCATTGGGCCGCGCCGTCCACGTGATGCGGCGGGCCCTGCCCGCGCGCCCGGAGCGGGGCAGCGCACGCGCCCCGGACCCGCGTGCACGCGCATGCGCCCCGAGCCCTCCGCCTGTGGAGCCGGCGCCCGGACCGCCAGGTCAGTTTCCTCGTGCCCGCTCTGGCGGGGGCGCGCGCGCGGTGCGGGTGCGTGGAGGGGCGCGCGCGGGCCGAGGGCGGGCCGACTACCCGAGTCCAGGGGCCCTGCTCCCGGCGGCCGCTGCGGCGCGAGCGCGGGCCTGGAGGCTGCCACGTGCAACTCTCAGCCCGGGGGCCGGCTCGGGACTCCGCCCGCCGCTTCCCCCTGCGGCAACGGGACGCCCGGGCTGGGAGGCGTGACCCCCTCCCCCCGCCCCCGAATACTTCTTCCCCAAGGGCCGGTAGGGTGTCTGGTGCTGCCCTCCATCTCCTGGCTCAGTTTCCTCCTCCGCACAGTTTGGGGGGAGTTGGTCCCTAGCGCTCCTGCCCGCCACAACCCCACCGGATTCCCTGCGTCGTGATGGCGGGGGGGGGGGGGGGAGTGTGGACTCCAGGGGGGCCTGCTCCTAGGCTGGAGCAGTGTGGGGCTGTGGACCAGAGAGGGTCAGCGGACACAGGGTGCCTGTGGCCTTGCCCAAATGGAGACCCCTTTGCAGCTCCGTGCAGGCGCCTTGCCTCACTGACCTCAAATCCTCCCATGAAGTTCTTAACCCCACTTCTCAGCTGAGGAGACTGAGGCCCAGAGAGGTGGAGTCATGTCCAGCCCCTCAGCCTGCAGACCTCACCAGAGCCTTGGTTTTCCCACCTGTGAAGTGGGTGCTGGTTGACCTTCCTGGCAGGCTGCTGTGAGGCGTAAATGGGCCCTGAGGCAGGTGTGGGGGGGTCTCCCCACGGCCACCCAGCCTCCCTTGCTGCAGGTATTCAGGAGAAGAAGCTGCCCCCCAGGTGTCCCCCTGGGGAGCTGGCCACCCCACAACACCCCCATAGTGCTTGCCACGCACCGTGTGCCAGGCCCGGTGCTGGACTGAGGGGTGGATGATGGCAGGTCCCGCCTCAGGCCGTGGCGCTGTGCCTCCTCGAGTCCTTGTCATCTGGTTGGCGGTCCTCCCTGAGCAGTCTGGCTCTGAGCAGCCCGTCAGGCATTCCTTTCTCACTGAGTCACAAAAACTTGAGCACCTACTGTGTGCTAGGCCCTGATAAGCTGTTATCAAGGCTGACCTGGGCCCTGGCCCCGGGAGATGGCAGTCAAGTGGAGGCGCCCACACACACACAGATGGCTGTGCTGTCTTGGGCATGTCCCCGCCGAACCTCACAAAACCCTTCTCTCACTTGGGACGGTGACGCAGCGTGACGGGTGGGGCTGTGTGTGCCCACTGATGCATGTGGCCAGGGTCCACTCTGCCAGGTGGAGCTCCGGGCACTGAGGACCAGGGAACAGAACAGGTGTGACCCTGCTCTCCTGGACCCTGCCTTCAGTGCTGGGGGTTCTGGCGGGTGGGTAGGTGGGCTGCCGGGCTGGCCGGAGGGCCCAGGGCTTAGCCAATGCACCCTGCCGTTTTCCTGGCCAGGAAGCCGGGCCTAGAGGGACTCTGCAGGCTGGAGGGAACGAGGGCAGGTCCGTTCGTGTGGAGCAGGGCTCTGTCCACGTCCCCAGGGTCACAGTGTCTCCTGCCGCCGGGGCTCTGGGAGAGGGGTGGTGGCTCCCCTTCCAGGTGGGGAAGCCGAGGCTCAGAGAAGGTAGTCACCAGGTGTGCTGGGTGCCTGCTGTGTGCTGGGCCCCTCCCCCATCCTGGTCTGTTCCCCAGCAACTGGGGTCATTGTCTACCTGTCCTGCAGCGAGAGGCCAAAGTTCAGCGAGGCTCCTCACTTCCCGAGGTCACGGGGGCTCTGGGCAGTGATGGCTCAGGGAGGAGGCCCCTCTGTCCCACCCCACCTCTGGCCCAGTGCCCCGAGTCCCCCGGGCGGGATGGGAATTGTTCCTGTTGGGACTCTGGAAGGCCGCCCAGGTCAGGGGTGTGTGGAAGCCCCAGCCAGGCCCAGTTCCCGCCACAGTGACCGTTCTGCTGCCTGGGGTCTGTCCCGTCCTTCGCCCAGGCCTCAGTTGGGAGTTTGTGTCCTCTGCGAGCCCTCGCAAGGCAGGTGGTTTTTTGTTTTTTGTTAATATTTGTTTATTTATTTGGCTGTGGTGGGTCTTAGCTGTGGCATGCAGGATCTTTGTTGCTGCGTCCACGATCTTTTAGTTGCGGCATGCGGGATCTAGTTCCCCCACCAGCGATTGAACCCGGGCCCCCTGCATTGGGAGCGTGGAGTCTTAACTGCTGGACCACCAGTGAAGTCCCTGGTGTGTACATTTGGATGTGAGGACCTAAGCCTCAGTGCCTGAGGGTCTCAGCAGGCAAGGAGGTGGCTTGAGCCTTGTGGAGACCAGCGTTCTCATCTCTAGAAGGTGACGATCCCCCAGGATGGCTGGAGTGGGGTTCCGCTATCCTCGGCCATCACTGCCAGAAGGGAGTTGAGGAGAAACTGGTCCAGCAATCAGACCTGAGCCCCGCGCGGCTCCTCCCGCTGCCCCAGCTTCTCAGGCCTCTGTGCCACGGATGCCCTCTCTATCCTGGATCTTCCCGGCCGCCACCTTTATTGTGTACCTACTATGTGCCTGGCCGGAGCTTGGCTGAGTCCTGGATGAGTCCAGGGGTGGGTGTCACCACCCTGGGTCTCCATTCTGCACCAGCAAATGAGGGGCTGGATCAGACCCAAGGTTGTCAATGGGGGAGGTGCTCCCAGATGCTTGGTGCTTTCTGAGGTGCGCCCACACGTCCCCCAGGAGATTCTGATGCCCCCGGGAAGGAAGCACCCATGGCTGATGTGGGCAGATGGAAGGTTGGGAGCCCGCAGACTGTGTCGTGCTGCGGTTGTTTCCTGACTCAGATTCTGAGGGAAGGGGCGGCAGGAGCCATGGAGTGTTCTAGAGCAGGATGGAGGGGTGGTCTCTGGTACGTGGCGGGGGGCCGATGTGCTGGAAGAGGACTCAGCCAGGACGTCCATGGGTGCTGCTGTGGGTCTCCCCAGATCCCGGCCTGGCTGCCCAGAGCCCCCTTAGTCAATGAAAGCTCATTAGCCGTCTGCCTTTGGGCCAGCTTTTCTCCTCTGGGGTCTCAGTTTCCCCTTCTGCAGAAGGGGGGCTCTGACCTGCTGTCACCAGCTCCTCCTTCCCCCCAGTCCCTCCTGGGAACTGCAGGAGCCTGTTCCCATGGCCTCACTCGCCACAAAGACCCCGAAGCAAGGGCTGGCCCGGCTGGAGGAGGCGGGCGGGCAGGCAGCCTTGCCCTGTCCCCTTCCCATGGGAGTGGTGCTCCCGGCCCCTCTCCTGGCCCCGGGGGCCCCCCTTGTGACTCAGGCTTCCTGGAAGAGGCGCGGGAGAGCAACGAGGATTCCCCGCCACCCCACCCAGAGTTCCCGCAGCGACCGCCTGTGTGTCCCGTCACCGCCCCACCGCTACCTACGGTGGGCTCCACGTGCTGTCTGCTCTGTGCCTGCCCCCAGCGGGCGCCCCTTCCTGCTACTTCCGCTGGCACCCTCCGGGCATCGTCTGTTGGTGCTGGGACAGGCCCCTCCTCCTCCCTTGCCTGGACCAGGCCCTGCCAAGCCAAACATTTCCTCCCCTTTCATCTCCCCATGGGCTCAGCTGCTGGGCCCTCTCCTGGCCTTCACTTCTCTCTGGCTGGCTGCCCAGCGGCCCATCTGCTGGGAATTGCCATGCTGAGCTCAGGGGGTGCCCGGGGGTGCCCGGGGCTCCCCATGGTGACCTCGCAGTCCCCTCCGCATAGCCCTAGGGAGCCCAGAGCCGTGGCCCCAGCTCTGCCAGGCCTCTCTGGGTGACCCTGGGCTGGCCCCTGCTCTTACTGGGCCTCAGTTTTCTTGTCTAGAGAATGGAGAGCTTGGAGCAGACCTTGGACCCCACAGCAGACTGGGTGGGGGGTCAGGACAAAGCTGGTAGTCTTGGCGGTTAAGCCCAAGCCACCTGGGCCAGGCGACCTGCTTGCAGCCCTGCGTCTGCCCATTGTGACCGGCCCGGCCGACTTGCCGTTTACAGTCTCTGAAGCCTGCAACCTCGGGAAGGGCCGTCCGTGGGTGTCTCAGTTCCCCTGTCTGTCAAGTTGTGCTCTTGGGCCAGACCCTGTGCAGGGAGTGGGCAGAGAGGGCCTGGGGCCCTGCTGTGATGGTACCTCCTGGGCGCAGGAACTCATGTTGGGGCCGGGGACCAACCAAACAGTGCTCCGTGTTGTTCGGTACAGATTCAGTGACGACAGTCAGACAGCCCCGGAAATTCACAGCTGCTCTGGGCTCTGGGCTGCGGGGCATATGCTGGATCTCCCAGGGACGGG
The DNA here is from genome assembly GCF_963924675.1 of Phocoena phocoena. Classification (NCBI taxonomy): domain Eukaryota; kingdom Metazoa; phylum Chordata; class Mammalia; order Artiodactyla; family Phocoenidae; genus Phocoena; species Phocoena phocoena. The sequence continues at coordinate 78,672,237 of NC_089235.1, forward strand.
CTGCCCACGTGCAGCGTGATGTATCTCACTGGCAATTTCCCTCCACCACTGACTGTGGGCCTCTCTCCTGATGGCACTTGGGGGCCCGGGGCCCGGGTCCGGATGGACCCTGTTTATGAATCAGTACCCTCGTGACAGCTGCTCCTAAACAGGGCCCTGCCTCCCTCTTGCCCCCATCACCACCAGCTTGGCTGCTGTGTGGCAGGGCTGGGGAGGCAGCCTACTGGCTTGGCCTGGCTCCTGCCTTCCTGTGCCTCTTGAGGGGCCGCCAGGCCTGCACTGGCCCCTGTGGGGGATGGGAGAGGGCGGAGAAAGGTGGTCCTGACCCTGGGAGGGACCGTGGGTGAACAGGACCTGCAGGAGACGACTGTCACCTTCCTGGAGCGTGTGTCCCCAAGATTTTGCGGTCTTGTTGGAGCAGGAAGTCAAGGTAGCCTTCTGAGAGGAGGTGGTGTCTGGCTGGGGCTTGAAGGATGTGGGCATCACAGTAGCTGGCGGGAGGGGCTCCAGGAAGGGAGAGCTGGGCGGAGGCAGCTCCCCGGAGCTCGGGGCCTGAGTTAAGAGCACCCCTCAGGGGCGCTGTCGTGGTCTCACTCTAGGCCGGAGTGGAGCTGGTCCAGGGCACGGCATTCATCCTCACGGCCAGCTGTGCGGCAGTGGCTGTCACTGCCCCGTCTCCCAGGCCACGTACCCTGCCCAGGGTGGCAGGCGTGTCTGGCTGGTGCCCCTCGAGTCGGGGCTGTGCGGTCCTTGTAGAACGGCCTGGAGCCAGACCGTCGTCCCCTCGTTTACAGATGAGGGGCCTTCAGGTGTGTGTGGGACCGGGGTGGAGTGGACCTCACCCCAGTACAGCCACCGGCTCATCTGGCCCAGGAGACCCTCCCCTCTCTGGCCTCAGCTTTCCCTGTTTCTCACACGGGGCTGGGAGGACCTGCCTGCACGGCGGGTGGCAGTCTGATGAGGAGGGGGCACCTGGTGAGCGGTGTTAACACCGCCGGTCCGTGCCTCAGTTTCCCCCTCTGTAAATGGAGGTGTGCACCCCTTTCGTGGGCATGTTGGGAGGTGTAAAAGGGGGCACCCCGCGGTGAGCAGAAGGTGCTCTCCTGAGGGTGCAGCCCTTCCCTGCTCCTGTTCCATCCTCCGTGGCCTCGAGGGCTGGGCCGTTCCCACGGTCGCCGGGCAGCCGCAGGAAGCCATCTGGAGGCCTTGTTTACCCCTCCTCCCAGCTTCCCTGGCAGGAAGTCACCGGAAGGGCCGTCCCGAGGGGCCCCCAGGCCTGTGAGGACAGCCAGAGGCTGGGGGTCCTGGGGTGGAGCGTAGGGGGCAGGGAACGTGGAGGACAGGGCCAGGCAGAGCCCGCTGGGCGTGTGGGCTGGAGTGTAGATTGAACCGTTCATCAAGGGTGTCCGTCTGTCCGTACACCTCGTCAGCTGCCCCTGCCCCCCACAGGCCCCCGATGAGGCCCAGCATGGCCACAGCCCACGAAGTCACGGTCTGCATACAGCAGTGAGGCCACCGCAGCCTCGGCCCTGGGTGGACTGTGTGACATCAGGGGAGGTGTGGGGTCCAGGGAGCCGGGGGAGGAGCCCCAGCCCCCGGGGAGGGGTCAGAGGAAGGGACTTCGGCGCCAGCTGAGGGTCAAGGAGGAGGCGTCTAGGGCAAGGGCTGGGGGGAGAGCGCCGCAGGTGGAAGGGGGCAGCCTCTGGGGCGTTGGAGGTGGGCGGGGTCTGGGGGCATGGATGGTGACGGTAGGGGTGGTCATGCCCCACAGACCTCTTTCTCTCCTCCCCTCCCCCAGCCCTCCCGCCCCTCCCCCAGGACCCCCATGAGACCCCCAGATCAGCCTGCAGGTCTGGGCGTGGTTGGAGCGGGGTTGGGGCCTGGGCTTCCGCCCCTCGGGACGTGCCCAGCTGCCCCAGCATTTGCTGCAGCCCCAATGCCCACTGACTGGCCTGAGTGTGGCCGGCCAGGCCTGGGGACTGTTCCCACAGACACTGCCAGCTGGGCCTGCCCGGCGCTAGGAGGGACGCTGACCCCTCAGGGCCTTGCGTCCTGTCTGCTTGGCTGCCTTGTGCCTGCCTGGGCCTCCTGTCTTCAGAAGGAGCCTGGTGGGCTCAGGGGTCAGACAGCCCTGGGGAGGCCAAGGAGCGCCCCCCCTTGGTTTCCTCCCCTCCGTCCCCCTCCCCCTCCTCCCCTCCGTCCCCCTCCCCCTCCTCCCCTCCGTTCCCCTCCCCCTCCTCCCCTCCCTCCCCCTCCTCCTTCCCCTCCCTCCCCCTCCCCTCCCCTCCCTCCCCCTCCTCCCTCCCCTCCCTCCCCTTCCTCCCCTTCCTCCCCCCTCCTCCTCCCCTCCCTCCCCCTCCCTCCCCCTTCTCCCTCCCCCTCTCCCCTCCCCCTCCCCTCCCCTCCTCCCTCCCCTCCCTCCCCCTCCTCCCTCCCCTCCCTCCCCTTCCTCCCCTCCCTCCCCCTCCTCCCTCCCCTCCCTCCCCCTCCTCCCTCCCTTCCCTCCCCTCCCTCCCCCTCCCTCCCCCTTCTCCCTCCCCCTCCCTCCCCCTTCTCCCTCCCCCTCTCCCCTCCCCCTCCCCTCCCCTCCTCCCTCCCCTCCCTCCCCCTCCTCCCTCCCCTCCCTCCCCCCTCCTCCCTCCCCTCCCTCCCCCCTCCTCCCTCCCCTCCCTCCCCCCTCCTCCCCCTCCTCCCTCCCCTCCCTCCCCCTCCTCCCTTCCCTCTCCCCTCCCCTCCCCCTCCCCTCCCTCCCCTCCCCCTCCTCCCCCTCCTCCCTCCCCTCCCTCCCCCTCCTCCCTTCCCTCTCCCCTCCCCTCCCCCTCCCCTCCCTCCCCTCCCCCTCCTCCTCCTCCCTTCCCTCTCCCTCCCTCCCCCTCCCTCCCCTCCCTCCCCCCTCCCCCTCCCCTCCCTCCCCCTCCTCCCCTCCCTCCCCCTCCTCCCCCCCTCCCCTCCCTCCCCTCCTTCCTCCCCTCCCTCCCCCCTCCCCCTCCCCTCCCTCCCCCTCCTCCCCTCCCCTCTCCCCTCCCCCTCCCCTCCCTCCCCTCCCCCTCCTCCTCCCTTCCCTCTCCCTCCCTCCCCTCCTTCCTCCCCTCCCTCCCCCCTCCCCCTCCCCTCCCTCCCCCTCCTCCCCTCCCTCCCCCTCCTCCCCTCCCTCCCCCTCCTCCCCTCCCTCCCCCTCCTCCCCCCCTCCCCTCCTCCCTCCCCTCCCTCCCCCTCCCCTCCCTCCCCTTCCCCTCCTCCTCCTCCGTTCCCTCTCCCTCCCTCCCCTCCTCCCTCCCCTCCCTCCCCCCTCCTCCTCCCCTCCCTCCCTTCCCTCCCCCTTCTCCCTCCCCCTCTCCCCCCCTCCCCTCCCCCTCCCTCCCCTCCCTCCCCCTTCTCCCTCCCCCTCTCCCCTCCCCCTCCCCTCCCCTCCCCTCCTCCCCTCCCCGACTCCCTTTGGAAGGCTCTGGCGCAGGTTCTTATGGGCAGAGCCTCCCAGAGAGCGTGCTGGGTTCCGGGGCCAGGCTGAGTTGGGGAGTGAGCGCGAGAACCAGGGCTTCGGGTGGATCTGGGACTCAGGAGCATGCTTCCGGGAGGCGTGTCCACCGGCCAGTCCTGGGTGAGACTGGATGGTCCAGGGGCATCCATGGGCATCTGTGGGCTGAGGACAGACACCCGTGAGCCTGTCCCAGGAGGGTCAGTGACCCTTCCCAAGCCTGCTGCTTGTGCTGCTTGCACTGACCCAGCCTCGCGGCCGCCGTGGGGTATGGGTACCCCGTTTGTGGAGGATCGGCTACCTCCTGGTGGTAGAGGGCAGCTGACCCCAGGTCTGAGAAGTGTCGGCCTCGCTCTACTGCCTTGTAATGAAATGCTAAGTCCAGCGAAACGTGGAAGCAGAGGGAAGGGTGCTCTCTTAGGAGACGTTGGCTGTGTGCGTGAGCGGGAGTGGGGGAGGCAGCAGGAGGCTGAAGCTGGGCTCCCTGGCGCTTGCTGGGATGCTGCTGAAATGGGAGAAGCCTTGAGGGGTGTTAGGGGAGCCCTGCGCCGAGAGCCCGGAATCTGGGGAGGCTGGGGAGGAGGCTGGCCGAGGGGCGGTGGCTAGCCTCAGCCCCCAGACCATTTCTTCCTGGGCGCCGCGTGCGTGACAAGACAGTGCTCTCCACGCCCCTCCCCTTCTGCCAGGGCATCTGGGTGGAAAGTAGGTTGAGATGGGAGCTTCTCAGTGCGTCGGGAGTCCAGCTGGGGCAGGGGCTCCTCGGCAGCCAAGGGCCTCTCTTCTTCTCTTGCTGCTGCTGGGGCCGTGGTCTGGGGGCGCCTGGCCCTCAGGGTCACCACCTGGCTGCCATGGCCAGATTGGCTGTCTTGCTAGGAACTGAGCTTTTCTTCCAGAGGGCTCCTTTGGACCCAGAGCATAGCCAGGGCATTCAGTAGGTGCTCAGTGTGTGTTTGTGGGCTGGTGAGCCGGCCTCCGAGGAGGTGGGGTCTGGACAGGCACAGGAGAGCCAGGAGGGAGTCCTGGGTAGGTGGCACCCATAGGCAAAGGCCTGGTGGCAGTGTGGGATGGTGCAGGGCAGAGAGCTGGCAGAGGGCTGTGCAAAGGGCCGGAGGCAGGATCTCAGAGGCAAGTTTCAGGAACAGCAGGAGGGCAGGTGAGGCTGGAGCTGAGGAAGGGAGTGGGGGGAGGAGGTCAGGGGGGCGGGGCCTTTTTCAGGCCTAAGGACGAACACAGGCTTTCCTTCTTCGCCGTGTGGGTGCCATGGGAGGGTTTCAGCCGAGGAGGACAGGATGGACTCAGCTGTCACCACGTAGGGAGTGCGGGGCAGGGTTGGGGGGACCTGCGATGCCAGTGGGGGCCTGGTTCTGGGCCGATGCTCCTCAGGTTCCTGGTCACCCCAGGTGGCTCCAGGCTCCTGGGCCCAGATGTTGCCGTCTCACCACCCATGGCAGCCGTCTTGCCCCCCCGCCGCTGGGGATTGTGGGAAGTTCCCACTTCCCTACCTTGAGCTTGATTCTGTGACATGCCTGGATTTGGGACTCTGAGGACCGGTGCCCCGCAAGCCCGCCTGCCCTGGGGACCAGCTCCCTGTGGCTCCCCTGAAGGCCGGGTCACCTTTCTGCTCCCTGCCCTTTCCTGCCTTGTGGCCTTTGCTCAGGCCGTGCCCTCCACCCAGACACCTACCCCATTCACCCAGCTGGATCTTTTAAGGCAAAAGGGGGGCGGCGTGTCCTTCTGTGACTACTGGGTGCTGTCCAGCAGGCCGCCTGGGGCAACGCAGCTCTCGAGGGATGTCCGTACCTGCTTCTGATTGAGCGGGGCCTGGACTGGGGGGAGTCGCGTGAATGTGCGGTTTTGTCGGGTGGAGGAGGTTGCCTCCCTGGGGCCCCATCGGACACCGCTGGTCTCTTCTCCCCTCTTGCACTTTAGCGCTCAGAATCCGCGGGCTGAAAGCACTCAGGGCCGTGAATCCTCTGAGCCAGCGTTGCCCCCTGCCAGCTCTGTCACAGATGATCGACTAGATCTCAGACTCGTACTCACTTTACGTGTGATAGTTGTGTTTTTAACTTCTAAAAAGGCTTTGACAAACCTTTCCCATCCTTGAAGGCCAGCAGTGTCCCGCCTGGAACCCTGGAGGGCCCCTCGCCCTCCGTCTGGCTGCTGGGGCCTCTGTCCCTCCCAGACGTGCCCAGTGCCCTTGGCAGCCTGGTGCGGCCCTGACGGGCCGGGAAGGGGCTGACCAGGTGCCCCCAGGTGTGGACCTGGATCCTCTCTGCCCACCCACCCTGTGTCACCTGGAAACGACCCAAATGTCCGTCCGCCGAACGGCAGGTAACGCACATGCGGTCTCTCCACGCAGTGGACTCGTGGTCAGCGTCCTGATCTACCCTACAGCGTGGGTGACGCTCGCAAGTATTATCCTGGATGGAGGGCGCCAGACGCAGAGGACCACACAGCGATGACTCCATTTGTGGAAAGTGTCCAGAACAGGCAAATCCGGAGAGATAGAGAGCAGGTTCCCGGTTGCCAGGGGCTGGGGTGGGGGTTGGGGAGTGACTGCTAACGGTTGTGGGTTTCTTTAGGGGGCGATGGAAGTGTTCTGGAATTGGTGGTGGTGATGGTTACACGACACTGTGAACGTACTAAAAAAACACCGAAGCGCACACTTTGAAATAGTAAAATGGCGCACGTCACGTTAGGTGAATTTTATCTCCATTAAAAAAAAATGTAAACGGCTCCCCTACCCCACACAGCCTGGCTTGAGCAGGCTCACAGTTAGTGTGCAAAATAGGATGTAACCCAGCTCTGTCCCGGGGTTCGAGCAGACAGGGGCTTGATTCGCTGGCAAGAGAAAGTGAAGCAGCCCCTGTGCGCTGCCTGGGACGTGGGGTGCTCCGCGGGTGTGGGAGAGCAGGTGGGCCATCCTTCCTCCCTGGCCTGAGTTTTGCTGAGTGAATGGAGGAGTGAGGCTTAGGGGCAGGTAGACGTCTGTGTGCAAAGTCCCCGCCCTCCCCTGCCCCGTGACCCTCGTCACCCTGATGCGTGGGGCCGGTGTTCTTCTTTGTCTGGGATCTGTCTCCGGTCTCTCCCCTGCTTCAATCCCCTGAGCCCGGGCAGCAGGGTGCACCTGGGGGTGCAGGCACAGAGCAGCCCCTGCCCTGCTCTGCACCCCGGGTCCGTGCCCCGTGCGGAGCTCACAGAATTGCCGAGGGGTCAGATGAAGCCGAGAGGGCACCCGCTTGGTCGCCTCTGAAGTGTGCCCCCCCGCCATTCTGTCCCTGCATACGTTCTTTTTATGTTGGCCTTGCCGGGCCTGGCGAGTAGGGCTGCCGGGCCTGTGCAACCACCTGGCTATGGGCATTTTTTTTTCCTTCAGTTGAAGTATAGTTGATTTGCAGCGTTAATTTCTGCCGCGCAGCAGGGATTCGTGTGTGTGTGTGCGCGCGCGTACACGCAGACATTGCTTTTCATGTTCTTTTCCGTTACGGCTCACCACAGGATGTTGACAGCAGCTCCCTGTGCTCTGCAGCAGGACCTTGTCGTTCGGCTCTGGGCGTTTCTGCCCAGTGTGTAGGTGCAGCCAGGGGCCTCCTGGTCCCCGAGGGGCTGACCCGCGGCTGCCCCCCGGAGTCCTGGCCCAGCTCTGCTGGAGGAGGCCTGAGAGCCGCTGTGTCCTTCTGACCGTGGGAATGGCCCGCGTGATGCTGCCAGGTGGAGCCCTTCCTGTGCCCTGGGGGCCACCCTCAGGCCAGCTCATCCAGCCCTCAGCCCCTCCCGGGAGGCTGCCATGCCGTGCTGTGCTGTGCAGCCCTGGGAAAGGGGCTGAAGTTGGCCCCCGGGCAGGGAGGGGTGGAGGGGCTGGCGCAGGTCTGCCCTCTGGCCCGCGGCAATGCCCAGGGCCTCCCAGGGAGCCAGGGCCAGTGCAGACCCCAGGCTGGAAGGCGCCTCAGCCCCTCACAAAGCTCAGGCCCGGGAGAGGAGGGGTTTCCCTCGGCTCATCCGGTCTGATGGTTCCCTGCTTGCTCCCCTGGGAGCTGGGCAGGTGCTTAAGGCGGGTGGTGTAGGCAGCCCGGGTCCTGATGCCCAGCTCCCCAGGACGCGCTGTGCCCGGCCCTCTGCTGCCTTCTGTCTGGGAAGGCAGCTCTGCTGGCATTGGCGGGGCTGCCGAGGGGGCGGCAGGGGCCGTGGGGAGGGTGGCATGGCTGGGCGCTCGGCGGGCACTTGGCTCCCTGTGGCTGGGCCCTTCCCACTGCCCGCTTGGGCTGGGCATCCAGCCTCGGCCGTTCTCAGGGCTGGGGATGCCTGCATCCAGGAGCTAATTCTGCCACCCTCAGGTCATTGTCACCACGGCATGGCCAAGGTGGGGACACAGGGGAAGCAGGGAGGGGTGTGTGGTATGCCCCACCCCTGCCGTGACGTTCACACAGTGACCACCAGCATGGTCCGCCTGTAACACTCCTCACAGCCGGGAACCTTCATGGTCCCTCTTCACAGATGGCGCCCAGGCTCAGAGAGACGGTCCCAGACACACAGGCGAGCAGGAATCGGGGAGCCAGGCCAGGAGGCTCTCCGACCCTCACAGCTGGGAGGCTGGGGCCCAGGGTGCCCTAGCCTGGCGTTGCCCAAGTAGGGTTCTGTGAGGTGCCTCATTGCTAGGGCCTGGCTTCAAAAACATTCCGGAGGGACTTCCCTGGCGGTCCAGTGGTCAGGGCTCCGCGCTTCCACCGCAGAGGGCACGGGTTCGATCCCTGGTCAGGGAACTAAGATCCCACATGCTGTGTGGCGCAGCCAAAAAAAACCCCCGCGTTCTGGAAATGTGCGGCTGGCTGCCCTTCAGATCTGCAGGTCCCCACGTCTGTAGAGACATCCTGCGGGCAAGAGGTCCCCTTGAGTGTCCCAAGGAACCCCCTGGGACAATCGTGAACCTGAACGTGGGCCCTCCTGGGGGTCCCGGAGTCCCGTCAGAGCCCCGTGGGTGTCCAGCACGGCGGCAACAGTCGGGGGACGCAGGTAAGGCTGCCTGGGAGGGGGGTGTCCTTCTAGACCCGGGAGAGGTGTCAGCGGCAGCTCCGAGAAGGATGAGCTTCCAGTGAACCTGTTTTACCGCTGAGCCAACTGAGGCACAGGGAGGTTGCGGGCTGTGCCCGGCGTCACACGGCTGGCGGGGGGAGCCAGGATGGGAACCAGGCCAGGCTCCGAGCTCGTGATCTGCTGGGAAGGGCAGACTCTGTGGGCAGGAAGAGCTTGAACAAGGCTGTGGGGCAGAAGCCTGGGCCTGGGGTGATAAGAGGGGACTGTGCCCTCCCCCTCGGCCCCCAGAGAACCTGCCTGGCCCGGGTTTGAGTGAGGCTGCACCTCAGGGTCTTCTGCCTTCTCTGGGCCTCATTGGCCCAGAGGCCAGAGGTTCCCATGGGCCACATGGTCATTGGTGCCCACAAAGTTATGGGGGTGGTGGTGACCCGCATGGGGCAGGAGGAGCCCCAGGCTGGAGGCTGTGTGTGGTAGGGTGCAGTGCTGGCATCTCCGGGGGTGTGGCCCTGCAGGGCAGGGGGTGCCCGTGTGGGCACGGGGGGGGGGGGTCCCTGCCACGGTCAGAGCTTCCTGCGGCCCTGTGCGCTTAGGGTCGGAGCCACTGGAGAGCGGAAGGCAGAGCCCCTGCTTGTTTCAGGGGTCGGATGTGGTTCTCTGTCCGGCCAAGGGCCCAGCACAGAGCTTGGTGGCCGAGAAGGCCCTTAACTGCCAGTGGGACCAACGTGACCCTGACATACTAATGGTGCCGATGGGCTTTTTTTTCTTTTGCGGTACGCGGGCCTCTCACTGTTGTGGCCTCTCCCGTCGCGGAGCACAGGCTCCGGACGCGCAGGCTCAGCGGCCATGGCTCACGGGCCCAGCTGCTCCGCGGCATGTGGGATCTTCCCGGACCGGGGCACCATCGGCAGGCGGACTGTCAACCACTGCACCACTAGGGAAGCCCCCAATGGGCTTTTTGAAACGGAGCCAGCTCAGAGAGAACAGGCAGCAGCATGGGGTCCCCCAGCAGACCCTCGGCCACAGGTAGAGACCCCGCGTCCTGGGGCTGGGGCCTGCCTCGACCGCCCCTCTTGCGCCGGCTCTTTGGGGGCGCTGGGGGGCTGCGTCTTGCTGCCAGGCTGGCCCAGAAATAGCTGTGACCTTCCGCGCCCAGCTTGGCAGCGTCTGGGGCTGAGAGGCCTACGTGCGCCCGGCTGAGTCCTTGCAGGGCGGTGGGGCTGGTTATTTTGGACGTGGCCTGCCGAGGCCAGGTCAGAGCTCTTTCCCGCGGCTCCTGCAGGCCCCTCTGACGTGCATCCACCAGGGCCTTGGCCAGCGGCCCCGGCCACCTCTGTGATCTCGTGCCCCCTTCCTGCCCGCCTGACCATCAGTGGCCCTGTGCTCCGGGCGCAGCAGGGGAGGGGGGCCCCGGGGACTGGGGCAGGCGCCGGGTGATAGGGCCGCCTCCTGGAGCCCTGACATCTGTGGGAGGCTGGGCCTCAGTTTCCCTCCAGGGGCTGTTTGAAGGAGAATGTACACATTCTCCTTCTGGGAGTCCTGGCTTGGAGTCTCAGGCAAGTCACTGATTGCATGGTCTGAGCCTTGGTTTCCTCATCCGTAAAATGGGGTGGTGGGTGTCTTCCAGTGCAGCTTTGGGGATGGATGTGGGGAGCAGCCTGTGACGAGGGCACGGCGCGGGGCCATTGCACGGTGGGGTCCTTGGGCCTTCTCCCACTTCACGGGGCTGGACGCTGGGCCCAGGGACGGGACCTGCATGGGAGGTAAGCGGAGGGCTGAGCTGGGCGGTGGCTGCGTGTGTCCTGAGGCTGCTGGGTGGCCCGCGGACCTGGCTTCAGCTGGGCTGCAGCCTCCTCTCTTGTGACCTGGGCGGAGTGCGCTTCTCTCCCGCTCTGGCCGGGCTCCTGGGTGTGGTGGTGAGCAGAAGTGGCCATCACATCCTGATGCTGCAAGGTCCACTCGCCCCTGGGGCCCACAAGCTCCCCGGGCACCGTGCTAACAGGGTCCAGCTGTGGAGGACAGGCCAGTTCTGCTTCCCACCTCCCTGGTGGGTGCAGAGTGTTTGGGTGGGCACAGGGGACTGGCTGCCCTGTCTGGGGGCAGAGCCTCCCCGCCGAGGGTGCTGGGGTGGGAGCCGACCCTGCTCCCTGTTGGGATTGGGGTGCCCAGGAGCGGCGGGCAGGGGCCGCATCACTCGCGGGGTGCTGGCTGCGGCTCACAGCCCTTCTCCTCCTCTGTCCCTCCCCGCCCTCAGGGAGCCGTCCCCGCACCGGCCAGGGGTCCCAAGGAGTTAGCCATAGCCACTCCGCCGCGAAGAGGGCTTTGGGGCCGTGGCCCAGTTTGATCAGGCTTCATTCCGCAGGCTGGGCTTCACTGGAACCTGCGTGTGCACCCCACCTCCTGCCCTGCAGGCCACGTGAAAACTCCGTGGGCACCTACGGGGTACAGTTCTGTTTTCTTATCTTTCAACGGGCCTGTTACTCCTGCTTTGTGCTGGTGACTCAGAAGGCCCAGAGAGGTGAGGCGATGGGCCCAGGGCACACAGCAGCCGGGGAGGACTTTCTCAGCCGCCGTGGGCATCCCAGTGCGTGCTCCTTGCGGGCCTTGTCCCCTTGCCAGCTGAGCATCCTGTGGGGTCTCCAGCTGATCCTGGTGGGTGAGGATTTGGTGGGCAGCCTCCTCCCGGCCAGTGAGAAGGCCTGTTAGGCCACACGGACCCTCTGTGAGGGCCCCGGCACCCACCGCCCCCTGTTCTCTGAGGCCTCAGCCCGGGAGCCCAGTTTAAGCCCGAGGTTCCCTCTGCCTGTTGAGGGTCCCGTGTATGCGCTCATGGAACAAGAGGGGTTGGGGCTCTGCCTGGGGAGCACTTAGCTCTCGGGGAGGCCAGGATCCTTGGGCCTCCTGGGGGGCCTTCACTTGAGTAGGGGAGCCTGGGGGGTGCGAGCGCCTCACAGGGGCCCTTAGCTTCAAGTGGATCCGTGAAACTCCGTGCCCTGCTGGGACGCCACGCCTGTACTGGACACCGGCCTTTAGGGGCCTCGGAGACGGGGCGGCATGGTGCCAGGAGTTGGTGCCAGCCCCACGGGGCCCAGGAGGAACGCGCCGGGGACTGTGGATGCCGGTCCAAGTCCGAGGGTGGGGCAGGCTTTGAAGCTCTGCTCCCCCTGGCTAGAATCCCAACCCAGTGCCCCACACTCCAGAGTGATGGGCTCTGCATCTCAGACAACCCGACCCCTGGGACCGGGGGCTCTACAAGCAGGGAGCCGGGGGCGCGGCAGGGCCTACAGAACACTGCTCCCAACTGCCCGGGTCAGCCCAGCTGCGCGTGTGAATACAGATGCCGGGGCCCCGAAGGGGGTGGTGAGGCCTGGGCCTCAGAAAGGTGGGCAACCCGTCTCTGTGTGGAGGTCCCTGGTATTGTGAGGCTGGAGGGCTGGGTGGCTGGGGAGGGCTTTGGGGACTGGCCGAGGCACCGGGTAGCCATGACGGGCTGAGCCTGGGTGACGGGCCCTTAGGAGGGACCTCCGTCTGGGGGTGGCAGCCGGTGGGAACCGGTGGGGACCTGTGGATGTGGCAGGGCGTGGGGAGGTTATGGGGTAGCCGTCTGGGTGGCATGGGGTAGAGGCCCCTCCTACAGCTAGGAAATGCCCCCATTGCTCACCTGGCAGGGAGCAGGCATAGCGTGGACTTCTTGGTGGCCTCCCTCTGCCCCCTAGAAGTACAGCCCTGGGGGCTGAGTGGGCCTGAGATACCGCCCCCCCCCCCCATGGGCTCCACCCCTCCTGATGTCACCGTGACTGGGGCAGCATCCTGGTGGGGGAGGGGCAAGTGACCCTGATCTGGGAAGCAGGAACAGCCCCTCCCCCATGGTGGGGTTCCCACTTCCTCAGTGCTTTTGTAGGGCCGAGGATCCCAGGCCTGGGCCGGGTGGGCTAACTCGCTTCTTCGCTGGCTTCCTTGCGGAGGACACAGGAGGAATTGAGCGCCGGGCTCAGTGGGGCTCTGGGCAAACCTGGCTGCCCCCCTGAGCAGGCTGGGGAGGGCACCAGGGGGCTGCTTAGGTTGGGGGCGGGCTGCAGAGGGCTGGGCTGTTTCTCTGGGGGTGGATGGGGGTGCGGTGGGCTCCCCATCCCCGCGAGGGAAGGGCCCTGGGACCCCCTTTCCAGCCCACAGCAGGCAGTGCGGAGATGCGCCAGAGACCCGGGAATCCTCCAGGCTGTCGCTCCGGTCCCCCACCCTCCCAGCTGCAGGGCCTGGGCTCTGGTGCCTCTGACCCCTCCCCGCTATCTCTGAGCTGGCCCCGCCTCCCCTGCTGCCCCCGTCAGCTCTGGCTGCCAGCAGTTACAGGGCCCTGGGGACTGTCCTGCCCCCTGCGGGCCCCGGAGCCCGGCCCAGCAGGGGAGGGGGGCTCTCCTGCCCTCTTCCCGGGACCAGGGTGCCCGCCGTGACCACAGACTTGTGCCCCAGCCCCCCTGCTCGGCTGCCGGGGCTGCCCTGGGAGACGGGATCCTTCCGGGGCTGCCCCTGCCTGAGCCCCCGCCTCCCGGGCAGGCGGGTGGTTCCAGGGCCTTTGACGTGGGCAGGGCGGGAGGCCCGGAGGCTGGGAGGGAGGCCAGGCCGGGGATAAAGCTGGGCTGGGGGCCGGCCTCTGCGGACTCCAGGACTGAGGACGGAGGGTGAGTGTCCGCGGGCTCGTGGCAGGCTCGGGTGGGGTGGGGACCGGGAAGTAGGCAGACTCCAAGAGAGGGTGGGGACCGGGGGTCCTCAGGCCTTCCTGTTCATGCTCGCAGCTCACCTGGGAGCCTCAGTGGTTTCCTCTGTCAAATGGGGCGAGGGGTCCTTTTCCTTCCAGAGCCCAGACTGGCCCACGTGGGAATGTACACCCTCCTCCCAGGCTCTGTGACGTTGTGCAGCCTGGGCCTCCGGGTTCTGGCGCCCTCTGCCTCGGCGGTACAGGGGGAGGGTAACCAGCGGTCCTGGTCACACGATCAGAGGTGGGACGGGGTCACAGTGCAGAGAAGGGACTCAGGCCCCGCCGGGGTCCAGCCTGGCTCTTCTGCCCCTTGGGTAGTGACCAAGCCTCCTCTGCAGCCGTGTCCTCGTGTTCAATGAGAGTCACGATGCAGTGACCACACGGGTGATCACGTGTCATCACGCTGGGGGGTGAAAGGAGGAGGTGCTGTGAATAACCACTGCTCGCCAGCTGGCGTGAAGGGAGCCGGGGCCACCTGGCCAGCAGGTGCCCTTGGAGGTGCTGCGGCGGCTGGAGAGAGCCCAGCCCCCAGGCAGTCTGTGGTTCGTTTGGCCATCACTGCAGATTCGGAGTTTGAGCCTCACGGCAACCTGTCGGGCCGCGTTAAGTCCCCTCGTACAAAATGAATCAGTGGAGCTTTCAGGGGCGCAGAAGCCCCAGCCGATGAACAGAGGGCCTCACCATCTGTTTGACCCTAACAGTCTTCAGGCTGTGTCAGAAAGCAGGCTCTCGACAGGTGGTAACTGCTGTTATTAATATTTATTGTTAATGAGTGGTAGCTTAGATTGTCATCCATTGTTGTCTTGGGTTTTAATAACCCCCTGAGGGGGTTGGAAGTGTCCCGCTTTCTAGGTCGGTCATACCTGTGTGCAAAGCGAGAGTTGCTGGGCTCTGAGTTGAGGGCCGGGAGCCGGGTGGTGGATGCTTGTGGCTGGGCCTCCTGGCATCCGTTCCCGCTGCTCTGAAGGCCTTGTCTGTATTAACACTCCCCAGGGCCCGGGCTCTGAATGGATGACGTTTGCATTGATTCATTGGAGTGAAGAGAAGGAACCCTGGGCTTCGAACCGGAAAACCGGGTTTCGGTGGCTCTGCTCCGCCTCTCTGTCTGGCTTCCGTGTGGAATGGGGCTCATAAGTCTTTGGCCTCTGATGGGGGTGTGTGTAGCAGTGAGGGTGACGGAGACAGCGGGGGTGGAAGGGGTCCTGCGCTGGCGAGCAGTGCTAGACGGGGCACGCTGTTCTCGTGGAGCTCACGGGGAGTCTGATGTGTCCCCGCTCGGGGGCCCCTGCCGTGGGTGTGGGTCCTGAGTCTCTGCCCAGAAGCCACCTCCTCAGAGAGGCCTCCATGTCTACCCCCTTACCCCCCAGTCAATGTCCTTTCTGGCGACCTCAATCCACCGTCTGGTGTGTGTCCCCCCACCGACCCCCACCCTGCCCTGAGGGTAGGGTCGTGAGGGTTCATTTACCCCTGACCCCCAGTGCCCACATGGATGCTGGGTAGGTACACATAGGAATGAAAACCCAGGCCTGGAGGGCACCGAGGGCTTCCTGGAGGAGGAGGGCACATTCACCTGGTCTTGTGGGTGAGGAGTGTCTGGGGGCATTTTGGGTCCTAGAAAGAAAAGGGAGATTGGAGGCATGAATCCTCTAGCCCCCTCCTTCCCTCCCCCTACTGAGGGTAGAGGGGCAGGGCTGAAAATTCAGAACTTAGTTTCCTAGGCTATAGGGAGCCATGGATGCTGTGTGGGCAGCAGCAGGGTGGGCGCCACCATACCATCTCCAGCCCCAGGCCAGGCCTCGCTGTGGTGACCACTCACTGGGGGTGGGGGGTGGGGGGGTGGGTGAATGACATGGGACCTTGTTCCCGGATCTAGTCTGGGGCTGGAGGCCCCATCAAACCTGTGTTGAGCCTCCCTCTGAGATAAGAACACACATGTCTCTTGCTACCCACCCTGGTGGGGAGGGTGGGCCAGCTGGTTGGATGGAGGTGGAAGAGAGAGAAGGGAGGGGTGGGGGGCTGGAGGTCCCTGCGATTCCCCTCCCCTGATGGGGGGCAGGGTGGGCGGGCCTCCTTTGAGGACAGCTCTGTGTCCCGAGTTTGGGTCTCAGGTGGGGTCCTGAGCTGCCTGGGGGTGCTGGGGTGGAAGGGGCATAGCAGCACGGGGGAGGGACCCGGGGAGGCAAGGCCCTGACATGGGGGACGGGGTCAAGGGCTCTGCGTCCAGCCTTGGAGGAGGCGGAGGCGGGTGGCCATGCTGAGACTGGAGGAGGGGGCGGCGTCTGCGCTCCGGGGTGAGGGTACCACAGGCAGTGCTGACGGCCGGGCTGTGGTGGTGCTCCGTGCCAGGCCTTGTCAGGCAGCTGCGGTCGTTTCCCTCTTTGCAGATGAGGAAACTGAGGCACAGAGAGTAACTACGGAGGTCACCTGGTCAGTAAAGATTCTCGGAGGAGATGGTGTTTGATCTGGAGCTGGGGGAGGGGTGCTGCAGGGGAACCCTGCGTGGTCCCAGGGAAAGAGGCTTGCGGTCAAGTGCCTGGAATTCCATGGGGGCGATGCTCCCCCTGCAGGAGCCAGGGGAGGGGAGGCTGGGCCGGTGGCAGGTGTGGCCCAGGTGGGACCTGGGTAGCCCAGCGACAGGTGGCGCTGCGAAAATGCTCCGTTCTAACCCTGTGAGTGACAGCGCGGGAAGCTGAGGCACAGGGTGGAGGGAGGTCTCTGCGAGGAACCCAAGGGGCTTGGCTCCAGGGGCGAGGTGACCCCTGGCTCAGTAATGCTGCCTGCATGGGGGGCACCTCCACCCCCTCCTGGGGCAGCCGCAGTGTTGTAATTAGCCGGCCCGCCCATGCCCGTGGGAGGTGGCTTCTCAGGGTGGGGGTGGGTGGAGGGTGGTCAGCAGTCCCGTTTGGGGGTGGGCCGGCTTTATGCCTGTTCCGGTGACTTCTTCCCCTGTGTCCCCCAAGCTTAGCCCAGCACCCGGCACTGGAAGATGCTCAATGAACATTCTAAGTTGGATGAATGAATGAATGAACGGATGCTGGCTCCTCTGTCCCCCTTGGAGGGAGTCCTGAGCTCTGGGCCGGGAGCAGGGGAGGCCGCAGGGAGGACCCCGGTGGCAGAATGGGCTCCGAGCCAGTGCTGAGGCCTCGGTAGGGGGGAAGTGTGGGAGTGGGGTGTCTTGGGCAATGATGGGTGAACAGTGGAGCTTCAAGCAGAGGCAGGCAGCCCCAGGGGTGCAGTCTCCCATGTACCTGGACACCTGCGTGAGCTGCGGCCAGTGTGTCCCTGTGTGATGTCACAGGCGGCCTGGCAAGCAGTAGCCACACCTTCCAAGCCATCTGTGCCCCCAGCTGTAAGCCCCCGGCAGGAAGCTGGGTCTGGGAGGGAGGGGTGCTGTCTCTGGCACCGAGGCGGGGACCTCCCCCCAGCGGGGTGGCGGAAGGGACACCTGCAGGGCACCTGGCAGTCCTGCTGTCCCTGTTGCTCCTCAGTTTCCTCCTGCATGGTGGCCACAGAGGCCCCGTTTTCCAGCCGTCAGTGCCCGTCCCTTTGTCCCCTCGACACCCCGGCAAGGCAGGGCTTGTCATACCTTTTGGTGAGGAGCCGGGGCTCCGAGGGGCAGGTGGTCACAGACAGCTTTGGGTTCAACCCCAGACCGGCGAGCCCAGAGCTCTGCAGGCAGATCGGCCCTTGTCCTCCTGTCACTCCTCTGCTCAGCCCCCCTCCTCCGGCCCTACTCCTTTCCTCTCGTGCCAGGTCCCTCCAGGGGAGTGTCCAGGCCCAGCAGGGTGTGGCCAGGCCAGCTGAGGCCAAGGTGGGGAGGCCCAAGCCCTCGCCAGGACTGGGGCAAGGGCAGCCTGCAGAGTGGTGGCAGGCAGCCTTCACCATGTGGGTGCCGGCCAGGTGGGTGCCATCGAGGCCAGGGATGCTTAGCGTGGGCCTGGCGGGCTTGGCGTGCCCCTGGGGTTCAGGAGACCCAGGGTGCCTGGTGGCAGCCAGGGTGGAGCACAGCGGCCTTGGCCACACTCACGACTGCCCACGGAGGTAGCAGTTCTGCCTCCTGGGTCTGCACTGGAGCTGCGGCCCGGTCAGTGCTGGCGGCTGATGGTACGTGCGGGCGGGCCACTTGGGTTGACAAGTGGGTACCACGCCCCACGAGGCACCACTAAAGCCACGGTGTGGTGAGGGCAGCCCATGCAGCGCCCAGGGGCAGTGGTGGAGCTCCGGGGAGTGTGTTCGCAGCCCTCTTCCCCGTCTCCAGATCCTGGAGGGTAGAACAGGTGCCTTCCCGGGTGGAAACTCAAGCCTGCTCCCAACAGCTCTGCTTCCAGGTCACAGCCTGGGCACCCCATGACCGGCTTGGAGCGGGCCCCATCGGAAGGTGCCTTCCCTTCCTGGCAGTGTCACCATTTATACAGGAGGCCTGAAGCCCCAGAGAGAGCAAGCATTGGCCCCGGGCTACACAGGGAGTCAGGGCAGCTGGTCAAGCCCTGATGATGAAGTTCCAGGAACGAGGAGCATGCCTGTTCCCCTCGCCGGCCAGCTCCTCCGGGAAGCCTTCCCTGACCACCTGATCCTCCAGTTCTGCCCTTCACAGTGCCTGCTGTGCTGGCTTATTTGGCCCCAAAACTTTCCTGCCGCTGGTCCCCATCCCAGCAGGGGGCACTGAGGAGGCCCTAGAGGGAGGGATTCATAACTCGGGGAGCTGCCCAGGAGCAGTGAGCACCCTGTCACCGGAGGTGTGCAGGCTGGCGATCAGATGGCGTAGTGACCTTTGAGTTTCCTCTGGACTTCAGGGGCTCGGATCCTGTGATGGGTTCTGGATGGCTCCCGGATCTGGACCTCTGCCCAGAACAGTTGGGTCACTTGTTCCTTCCACAACAAGTGGGGGGCCCTCCTGGTGCCAGGCCCTGTGCTGGAGGTGGGTGGAGTCGACAGCCTCTGAACCCCTCCTCCTTCAGGACACACCTACCCTGGGGCCAGGACTCTCTGCTCGGAAGGGCAGTGGCTGCAGGGAGGCGGGGGTGGGTGGGAGGGGAGGCGGTGGAGCTTGGTCAGCGATAGGGGCTGGACCCTCGGTGCCACGGGTCCAGAGGCAGGAGGGTTCTGGGAAGGTTTCCTGGGGGATCAGCGTGGACTTGGCCTGTGGGGTCTCCCCCTCCCGGCCCCCGAGCAGCCAGCGGACTTGGGCTCATCTGGGAGGGTTCCAGGAACGGCTCCTGCCTTGATAAAAATAGACTTCTCTGAAGGGCTTGGGACTGTGCCAGCTGCAGCAGGTGCCCCAGGCGAGGGTGAACAGGGGTGCAGCCTCGGCAGCACGGTGGGCTCTGGGTCCTGGGTGCAGTGTCACAGAGCTTGGTGGGACCTCTCACCCTGTACGGGTGAGGATGAAGTGTGGGGTGGCAGAAGCAGCCTGCCCGGGGCTCCTCTCTCCCAGAGGGCCAGGGTCAGGATGAGCAGGGTCTCTGGGCCCAGCAAAGCAGCCCGGCTTTGGTTCTTCTGTTTCCTTGGGCAAAGCCCCGCGACCCCTCTGAGCTGCTGTTTCATTAATACAGCGTGGCTGACGTGTCTTGCTCATGGGACGCAGTGTCCAGCATGGTGTCTGAGGGGACACACTCTCAGAAAGTGGTCCAGGTGGGAGAGTGGTGGGGCCCTGAGCTCCCAAAGCTGGCCTTTAGGAAGAGGCTGCTGCAAGGGGGGACCTAAGAGCACTGGACTGGGAGTCCTGGCCCGAGCCCGCCTTGGTTCTGGGTGGAGGAGCCCTTGCTGTGAGCCGGTGGGCAGGCCACCTGGCTTGGCTGGGAGGGGGCTCCGGCGGGCCTTTCTGCCCTGTACACGGCTGTCCTATCCTCACCTCCTCTGCCTGCTTGCCCGGCTGAGGGTGGGAGGAGTGCGGGTCCCGGCATGACTGACACTCTCTGGGTATGTGGGTGGGGAGAGCCTGGGAGGGGGCCGTGCTCTGGGCTGGGCCCCTGGCCAGTTCCTCCCACCCCGCCCCTGCGGTGCTGACCGATGATTGCAGGGGCCAGGCTGGCTGTCTGGGAGCTGGGCTCAGAGCCGGGTTCCCAGCGAGGCAAGGCCTCTGGGGACCCTGTGTGCTGGGGGCTCTCCCCACCCTGCTCCACCCCCTTCCGAGGGCCTCCGCCTGGGCCGGGGCAGGTACACGGTTGACTGCGGTGCCAGGCTGCACTCTCGGGGCTCACAGGCTGGGGAGCATTCGTGTTCCTGACATGGTGCTTCCAGGAGGTGAAGCCAGGACCCTGCTGTGGGAGGGGCAGGCCCAGACCCAGGGAGGGCTTCCCATAACAGAGGGCCTTCTGGGGAGGGGCATCTGCACTGAGCATTGGAGGATGAGCCGGGATGTGGACACCGCTCCCTGTGTGTCCCGGTGCTTCGGTTTCCTCACCTGCATGGGGGCGGGGGGGCGGGGCGCCAGCGCCCGCCCAGGGGTGTGGTGACGATTCAGTGCGGGACAGCAGCCTCTGGGAGGAGCTTCCAGGGCCACGAAGGGGGCACACAGTGGAAGGGCCCCCGGGTTTGAGGCTGGAGCAGGAGGGCTTCAGGGCCAGACCAGGTGGTGGGCCACCATCCTGTGGGTGTCACCCTCGGGAACCCACCTGGGCCACAGGCACCCTCCTTCCCATTTGCAACGTAGGGAGCTCGCCCTCTGGGCCTTGGCTTGCGCTGCGGTCCCCGCCAGGAGCCTGGCTCCATGCTGAGCTCCTCACGACCTGGCGCCGCCCCCTCTCCGCAGAGCGAATCCTTCCTTGGAGAAGGAAGGCCATGGGGAGCCCTAGAGGGTTCAGGAGGGCGCCTGAGCCCGGCGGGAGGAAGGCGGGGTGCGCGAACAGCGCCCCCGCCTTTGCGTTTCCCTTTCCTCCGCGGCGTTTCCTCTCCCGGCTCGGCCGTCCACCGCCCCTTTGTCTGCCCCTGCGCGCGGGCCGGGTCGTGGTTATATTTAGGCGGCAGGTGTGGGAGCCACTACAAGCCGGGTCGCTCGCGGGTCACCGGCCACGCCGCCCACGTGATGCCCGGGCGCTATAAATAGCCCCCCGGCAGCCTGGCCGCGGAGCATCCGTGGGGAGGCCGGCGCGCCCCGCGCACCGGGTCTCAGCCACCGCGTCCCGGCCCTGCCCGGCCTCGCGCGAATGGAGGCGGTGGAGGCGGGACGCCTGCGCGCCGGTGAGCCGGGGCGCGCGAGGGCGGGGGCCGTGCCGGGAGGACCCCAGCCCCGCCCCGGGGAGGGGGCCGAATCCCTCGGAACCAGCCTCCCCCGCCCGTCTCCCCCGCCGCCCCCCCCCCCCCCCCCCCCCCCCCCGCCCCCTCGCCCTGCTGCTCGAACACCGCGGGACAGGATGCCTGCGCGCCCACGGCGCCACCCCAGCCCACTGGTCCCAGCCCCGCCCACGGTGCTCCCATGCCCCCCCTCCTTAGCTCTCCTGGGACCCCACTGAGCCGTGGTCCTCCAGCCTCCCCCCAGTATCATACAGGGTCCGGGGTGCAGAGAGGCTGGCGCTCTCTGAAGCCCTCTGCAAACTCCAGCTTCTCAACCAGCTGTGCCACCGGGAATGAGCCTCCTGGACTTGAGATTGAGAACGCCCGCGAGGAGCACTTCCCGGGGCCTGGCGTGGTCAGGGCCCAGAGAAGCCCCTCCAGCTCTCCCTGGCTGGTTTATTCATCTGCAAACAGGGGCCAGGATGGGGCCTCCCCTAACGGGTCTGGAAAGGAGGACTGTTCTGGACATAGCAGAGGGCTCAGAGCCGGCCCGGGTGGAGGCCGCTGGGGTCCCAGCCCAGCAGTGACGTGGGGCCGGTGGTAGGAAGGCCAGAGGGAGGGGCCTTGGGCTCCCAGAAGGGCTCCCGCATCATGGGGGGTGGTGGCCAGGAGCAGTGGCTGGTGGACTTGGGTCAGCCCTGCCTGGGGGCCTGCTCAGTGACCTCACCAAGGGGGTGTGGTTAGGAGGGAGGGCCCCTCCCTGGGGGGAGGCCACAGGCCTGGTTGAGCCACAGGCCTGGCTGCCTGGGGCAGGAAAGGGGGCTTTCACTGCTTTGCTCTCACCTGGGGGTGTGGGCCCTAGACATGGAGGAGACAAGTGGGGTGTGTGGCTAGAGCCCGACCCGGCCTGGGCAGTGATCTCGGTTCAACCTCGGCCCAGACCCTGACCCCATTCTAGCTAGGGCTGGGTCCCCTGACCCCTGCCAACGGGTGACCCTTGAGGCTCACGTGGGCAGCAGTGTGGTGTGGCTCTGGACCCTCAGCTCTGAGGGCCATCCAGGGACACTGGCAGAAGAGCCAGGCCATGTGCCCTCGCCCCCGGGGTCTCCCCAGGTGTCCAGCAGCTATGCGCCGTGAGGTGGCGGGTCAGGCCCTTGGAGAGGCCTGTAGTCCTGTGGCTTCCTGGTAAACACGCACGCACACAGGAACAGCCCGCAGCCCCAGGAGGAGCAGGTGTTTGTGTGCTGCTCAGGGCGCCCGCGGCTGGCTCCTTCCTTGCCTGTACTGGGAGCGAAGCTCGTTCTGGGAGGGTGCAGGATCCCTTCTCCCTGTCTTTTGCCCCCTCCCCGGGGACGCCCGCGTAACCCTCCTAGACAAGGCACGGAGCAGAGTGTGAGCCTGGGAGCGGCGCTGGAGGCCCTCCACCGCGTCCGGGTCCCAGCTGTGGGCCCTGTCTGCACCCAGGTTGAGGCTCCAGGGGCCCAGCCGGCCTGGTGGGCAGCTGGGGAACGGGGTGCTGGGCGGGGCAGAGGTAAGAGTTGTCTGCCGCGGGGGATGGAGGACCTGCCGGGTGAGCAGGTGGGATTGGGCCAAGCCCCGTGGCCGGGGGCGTCCGCTGACCACTGGGTTGTGCTGGAGGGACCTTGGCAGCATCTCGTTTGGCCCCTCACTGTACAGATGGGGAAACTGAGGCCAGTGATGTGCCCAAGTCCTCCCAGCCCGTCTGTGCGGGTGGGAGTGAGGCTGGCTGGGTGCTCCTGCTGGGGCCCCTGGCCCTGGCCCTTTGGGGCCTAGAGAGTGAGAGACAGGCACGAGGTGCTTGATGGCTGTCTCTGTGGCCCAGCAGCATCCCTCCTTGAGGCCCTGTCACAGCGGGACCCCACTCCTGGCCACCTGCACTGTTACCATCTCGGCAAGCACCTGGTGGCCGGTCCTGGCCACTTGGCCCCTGTGGTCTGTCCCCGCTTCTCCGAGCTGCTGCAGGGCAGAGCCGCTTGTTTACCTCCGGTGCGTGGCCAGCCCTGTGGGCGAGTGGTGGACGGTGGCCCAGGGCAGAGGCTGATCAGAGCCGGAGGTTTCCCTGGGGAGCCCTTGAGAGATGCGTAAGGTGGTGCATGGCTGTGAGTGAGGCTGCCACACCCTCAGCCCACTGTGCTCTGGCGCCTTGGCCTCTGCACCTGAGCCCCTTTCCCGGAGGACCGGCTGGCCCAGAGCAGTGTGGGCTTGGAAATGCCACAGAGGCCGGCGTTCTGCAGAGGAGGGGGTGACTGTCCCGGGGCGGGGGTGGACATCCTGGGGTGTCGGGGCTCAGGGGATGGGGGCTGGGCCTCTGTTACCACAGACGGCCCTGAAATCCGTGTTTCGGGGTTCAGCACGCTCCCGGGGGAAGGGTATGTCCCTCCCTCCGTCCCTCTCTGCCCTGTCCTGGTGGCTGTCCTGTCACCTCAGGGGCCTGGGTCAGCCCTAGCAGGAGCCGTCCTTCCTTGGGCTCCCAGATGGGGAAACCGAGGCCCAGGGAGGGTGGCTCGCTCAGCGCGGCCTTGTAGCAGGGCCCGGGAGAAGCACCGGCTGGGACCCCTCCCGGGAGATGGGGCACCCGGGGACCCCTTCCCTTTTCACTTCTTTTTCTCCCCTCCTCCCCAGACGCTGCCTGCCGCTGACCAGCCCGAGATTTATGGAGAGGGCCTCAGAGGGCCACTCTGAGTGCCGCTGCGGCCGGCATCGCCGCCGCGCCTGCTGCTGAGACCCCGCGCCTCCGGCCCTCACCATTGCCCTCGCCCGCCCATGGCCCCCGCCGCCCGGCCCGGGGCCGGCGCTGCCGCCTGAGCCCCCTGCCCCCTTCCAGGACTCGCCGTGCCCCGATGGGGTAACGTGACGGAGGCCCCGTGTCACAGCTGCCTGCTCCCACCCCAAGGCCGCCCCGTTGGTTCAGTTTGAGTTCATTCTTCCTTTGGTCCTTGGGGGTTTGGGGCCTTTGAGTGAAGGCGGCCGTCGACCTGTCCACGGATGCAGACGGGGCGTCCCCAGCGACAGGAGAGCGCTGGCCACGGCCGCAGCGGCCGGACTCACTTTGGGCTTTTTAAAGATTTCTTTGCTGACTGTTTTTGGTTGTCGTTATTTTTGCTTTTGCCCCCTTGTAATTATCCAGCACGGAGAGGCAGGAGCTTGGACTGGTCCATTTTACTTCCGGGGGGCTCTTTCGTTCCTTTCGTTTTTTAAAGAGTTGGGTTTTCTTTTTTAATTATCCACGCGTTAATCCGGGCAGCATCCTCCCCCCTCCCAAGTATTTGCACAACATTTGTGCGCGGTGCTGGGGGGCAGGTTTTTAAAGAAGCATTTTCTCTCTCTTGGACAAGCACAGGGATCTCGTTCTCCTTGGGTTCTGGGGGGGCTGCTGGGGCCTTCTCCCACCCGCGTCCCCGGCCCCGCCTGCAGCCCTTCCTGGGCGCCGCCCCGCCTTCGGGGTGCAGCCATGGCGCGGATGAACCGGCCGGCCCCCGTGGAGGTCAGCTACAAGAACATGCGCTTCCTTATCACGCACAACCCCACCAACGCCACCCTCAGCAGCTTCATCGCGGTGAGTGTCCAGCACGCCCGGCCGCGCGGCCGGGGGCCTCCCGAGGGCCGCAGAGTGAGACGCAAAGCTGTCGGCCCAGGGACTGCGCTTGGGAGCGGAGCTGCCAGCCTGGTTACAGGGTCCCCGGGGGGCACCCGAGGGTGTCCTTCCCGCAGAGCCGGTGTGAGGACTGCGGGGGTATCCGCTGGGCCCGCTGGGGCCTGCAGGGTGGGCAGCGGGAGCCTACACTGCATGAACAGAGGCAGGTTCCGGCAGGAGGAGAAACGGGCCTCGCCTCCTCGGGACGTCGCCTGTGGCCGGCGCAGTCCCGAGCCTTTGCTGGCCGTTTGGCCTCTGTGCGGAGGCTGAGCGAAGGAGGAGGGGGGGGTCCCCCATGTGAGGACTGGCTGCTTCAACAGCCTGGACACAGGCGGTCGCAGGGCACGAAGGCCAGCTGCATGGCCAGCCCAGGCCGCAGGAAGCCCACCGGCAGCGGGGGAATCCTTGGGTTAGAACGGGCCGGCTGGGGGCTTCAGGCCACAGATATCTGTGTGAGGAGGGGCTGGGCGGGAGTCCGAGGCGGCCCCGGGATAGAGTGACCGCCGGACCCTGGGAGCCAGCAGGTTGAGGTGTGCGCTGCTCGTGGCCGCAGCAGATGGGCCACGCGGCAGAGCCTGCAACTCTCCACCTGGCCCCTGGAGTGCCCCTTCCTGTTTGCAGAGCCTGTGGCTGTGTGCAGGGCCATTTGTGGCCTCAGACCTCCAGCCATTCCCTCTGCAACATGAGATAAGCTTCCTTGAGCGCTTGTCCTGGTTGAACAGGGGCCTGGGCACGAGAGGACTTCAGCAACTCCGTAGGGAGAGGCAGTGGGCACCCTGCCATTGGGGGACCTGGACCCTGGATGTTGAGGTGGGACCCTGTAGGGGAGGGCTGTCCCCCTGTATAGCCTGTGATTAGGGTCAGGGCTGAGTGTGACCAGGATTAGGGCTCAGTGTGTGATGGAGGGTCAGGACTCAGTGTGGGAGCGGGGTCAGAGCTCAGTCTGTCACTAGAGGCAGGGCTCCGTGTGTGACCGGGGGCAGCGCTCAGTCTGTGATGAGGGTCAGGGCCCAGCCCTGGGCTGGGTGGAAGCACCCTCGGCTGCGGGCACAGAGGGATCTGAGGCGCCCCTTTGGCCTCAGAGCCCTGCACCACCGCCCCCCACTCCCCGCATTCTCAGAATAGCTCTGTGCTGTCCTCACTGGGTACAGTGTCCCCGTTGCATGATGAGCAAGGTCCAGCAGCTGGTTCCTCACTGCTCCTAAAATAGCTGCTGGGAGCAGGTCGGGGTGGGTGCAGCCCCGGCACGTGGACCCCGTGGAGTGGAGCCCTCCGCCCCAGCGTATAAATATCCCTACGCCTGGCTGTGACCTTCTCCCTGGCAGCCGGGGGCTTCCCCGCTGGTGTGCAGGGCCTGGCTCCCTCCTGGGTGCCATCTGGGCAGGCGCCTGCCCTCCCTGCCCCGAGGCCTGCCCCGCCGAGACTCCGAAAGCCCCTGTTCGGGGTCTGGCTGTGCCCCTTGACTGGACTTGTCCCTGCAACCCTGGCTGGGAGGGCTGCCCAGAGCAGGGACCGTGCAGGGGCTCTCGTGTGGGCTGGTGGTGTCCTATCCCTGCCTGGGGACCCAGGATCTTTGCCTGGAAATTGCTGATGTGATCTGGGGCCCTGAGCACCCAAGAGGAGGGAGGTAGTGCTAGGAAGCTGGCTCCCGGCTGGGTAGCCACGATGGCAAGGAGGGTCGGTGGGGACACCCTCCCTGCTGCTGGGTGGGCCCAGGGACAGTTGCCCCAGGAGCATCAGGAAAGACTGTCCCACCCTCGGCAAGTCACTGAGCCTGAAAGTCAGTGAGCCACTGGTGATTCACGCTGGGTGTCAGCCTTTCTGCCCAGTCAGGGGGTCCCCAGCCCTGAGCCCCGCAGTCCCGGCTCAGCCCTGCCTTCCTTCCCCTGCCAGGACCTGAAGAAGTACGGGGCCACCACCGTGGTGCGTGTGTGCGAAGTGACCTACGACAAGGCCCCGCTGGAGAAGGACGGCATCACCGTCGTGGTGAGGCTGCCGTGCGGGGCGGGGCTGCAGGGGGCTGGGGCCCCGCACCGGGAAGCAGGCACGCGTGGCCTCTCCGCGTGCGCCCTGCTGCGCCCCCCTCGCCGTGTTCGTGTCCAGGCCTCACCTCTAAGGGTCTGGGCTGCCTCAGGGGCGCACCTCTGTCTCCCTGCCTGGCGTTCGGGGCCCTGTCACCGGGCAGCGGGTGCCTCCGGGAGGGTGGGCTGGGGGCACCTGGCGGGCCCCTGGGGAGGCTCTACCGAGGCGGTGGGGAGGGACCCTGGGGGCTGTTTCCTTGGTCCCCGGTGCTGGGGACCTGCGTCTAGGCGGCAGGCCCTGTGGGATGGGCCATGGGTTTCCCGGTGCCTCGACCAGAGCCCTGGGGCCAGCCCTCTGGGGAGGACGCCGAGCCAGGCGACCGTGGTGAGAGTGGGAAGGGTCGGAGCCTCAGGGTCAGACGGGCCTGCCTGAGTCCCGCCTCTGCCCCTTCCCCGCTGAGTGACCCCAGTTTCCTCACCTGTAGAGCGTGGGTGCTTGAAAGGCACCAGGTGAAGTGGTAAAGCGACCCGTGGCACAGGGAGTCCGCAGCCTTTCGCACCCCTCTCACTGCAGCAGGAAGGATCTGAGTTAGACTTACAGCCGCCAGGCAGACCGGTTTCCTCCAGGGGTTGCTGAATCTGGAGTCCGGCAACAGGATTAGGTGACCCGGGGGCCTAGCCTTGGTGGGCACATGTGGATGCACTCAACGGCACGAAGTCTGCTCCACTGGGACTTAAGTGCTTCCATCCTCACTGGGCCCGGCCTGCTCTGTGCAGCTGTGCTGGGGGCTGGGGACACAGACAGGCACACGTCACCATGTTTGTGGGCCAGACCCCTTGGGCTTCCTGACCCAGAACCTCTCAGGCTGGGTGGGGGTCAGGCTTTGACCCCAGAATCGCAGTGTGGGCTGATGGGGAAGGGGGTAGGGCTCCCGGGGCTCCTTGAAGAAAAGAGCAGGGTGTTCCGGGGAGGCTTCCTGGAGGAGAGGGCAGCTGAGGGAGCGGAGAGGATGAAGAGGAGCCTCGCAGTGGGGAGCTCCCTGGCCCTGTGCCCTGGCCCTCACCTCGTGGGCTCCCGACATCCTCTGTGCTTCCCGAGAGCCCATGGGCAGGCCAGCCTGTGCCCCTCACCCCACCTTCCGGTGTGGAGGGCCCTCACGGGCTGCTTCCTTCCGCAGGACTGGCCGTTTGACGACGGGGCGCCTCCACCCGGCAGAGTGGTGGAGGACTGGCTGAGCCTGCTGAAGACCAAGTTCTGTGACGACCCCGGCAGCTGCGTGGCTGTGCACTGCGTGGCCGGCCTGGGACGGTGAGCTGGCGGGGCAGGGCAGTTGGCTTGAACTTGGGGACCCTGTGGCCTGGCTCACTCTCGGATGTGGGTGCTGAGCCCACATCACACACGACCTCCTTCCTTGGAAGTTCCCAGACCTGGGCGGGGAGGAAGTCCTTCCCAGAGTCTGACCCTGCTCCCTCCTGCTGTGGTTGGGATGTGTACTTGAGCAGGAAGGAGCTGCCAGCCCCGCCCCTCTCCAGGCACAAAGGCCCTGCCCCCAGCAGATAGCCTGGGTTTCACTGACGGACCCAGGTGGTGGAATCCCCGATTGCAGAGGGACTGGCTGAGTGGGGTTGATAGCCAAGAGTCAATCTCTTATCCACAACCAGACCTAAGCCCAGCGCTTTACTCTCCCTCCTTCAACCCTCCCACCAACATATTTACGCACAAGGAGCCTGAGGCACAGAGAGGTTGCCTGGCTCACCTGAGGTCACACAGCAGGGTCGGGAGGAGCCTGTGCCCTCCACAGGGCAGGGCAGGGCAGGGCACTGGGGGAGTCTGGGCAGCCCTCAGGCCCCAAGGGGGAAGGCATTGCTCTGTGTCTTCAGTAGGCGGCCTGTCAGGGGAGGGGTTGGGAGTAGAGGCTTGGGTGATTTCGTTCTGCCGTCCGCTCTAGGGCTCCGGTCCTCGTGGCTCTGGCCCTCATCGAGAGTGGGATGAAGTACGAGGACGCCATCCAGTTCATCCGACAGTGAGTGGCCGGTGGGGGAGGGCGGTGGTGAGCGCTCAGGGGTCCGGGTTGAGGGGGCCCTTATCCTGTGCTCCCCGCCCCGCAGGGCCCAGTGCCCTGCCAGTGGGCACTCCTGACCCGTGTCCCCGGGGTGTCCTCTGAGGCATCCCCCGGTCCAGTGCAGCCTCCTTTTGTGGTACCAACGTACCGCTCAGGCCGCCTGGCCCTGACTGAGGACTGGTGTCTGAGTGTGGCCTTCTCCCCTGGCTGGGAGGTATGAGTGAGGAGAGGCTCCAGTGAGGGCCTGGCTGGTCCCACCTCCGTGGCCCGCGGCTCCCTCAGCCTGGGGCGCAGGGCAGTCCAGACAGGCTGGGCTGTGCTGAGCAGCGAGCAGGCCAGCGTAGGGAGTTGGGGCAAACAGCTCTTTAAGCCTCCAGCACTCCTGATGAGGGGTGTCATTCTCCTTACCTGGGAGAGGAAGGACCCCCAGAAGCTATCCAGCCCAGCCCCCCTGTGAAAGGAACCTCCTGTGGCACCTGCCCACCTTCCCCAACACCCCAGGGACGACTGACGCACGGCGGTCTTTCAGAGCTGCCCTTCCGAAGCCCTGGCCCCTGGGGCCTCTGCCCCAGCTTCTCAGCCCCCACGGGGGTCTCCCCCCTCCTCCTCCTCGGGTGGGGGGCTCCTGTCTCTACCACTGCTCCGGGGAAAAGAGCCCTGGTGGTGCAGGGTCTTGGGGTGTCAGCAGGGACAGTGGGGCGGATGGCAGAGGACCTGGGCCTGCACTGGGCCTGCCCCCGCCCCCAGCCCAGCCGCCGTGTGCGTGCGTGCGTGCGTGCGTGCGTGTGTGTGTGAGAGACACGCACGCTCTGTGCCTGTGTGTGTTCTTGTGCTGCTCCCCCAGTGGCGGCTCCCAGGGCACAGCCACCTTTCTCCCAGAGGCAGGCTTGTTTACCAGCCAGACAGCCAGGCCTGCGTGCACCCGTGGGAGCTCAGGCCTCCTCGGGAGCCCGGCACTCCTTCACACACGCGCGCACACACAGGCACACGCTGTTTCTCTCCGTGAGCCTGTGTGCAGCTCTGCGCCTTGGTGCAGATCCAAGGGGCACCAGGGCGAGGGCCGGGCCTTCACCAGAGCCCTTCCTGCACCCACCTCCTTGGTGGTTCCCCAGCTTGAGGCCCGAGGCCCGTGATTGGGGGCTGGGCCCAACCTGGTGACTCAGAGAAGCACAGGCTTGCACCTCCCCCGCTCACGTTTCCTTGGCCAGAGCAAGTCTGTGGCCACGTCTGAGGTCACGGGCGGGTGGGGACAGATGGCCTCCAGAAGCGCACGGTGGGCAGCCCTAGGTGCCCTCACACCTGGGCACCTGAGGTCCACCTCCCCCCTCCTCTACTCCCCCTCCCAGCCAGCCGGGATGCCCAGGCTCCACCCCTGCGGCCTCTGGGGTCCCAGGACCTGGGGGTGAGGTGGTACCCAGGTAGACGCGGGGACCTTGTGGGTGGGGGTCAGGGAGCCAGCCTGGAGGAGGTGATAGCCAGGTGAGTCGAAGGCCAGCAGCGGTGACTGCAGGTGATGGGGGAAGGGTGATTCTGGCCGCAGGAACAGCCCGGGGAAAGGCCTAGCGGCGGGACGGGCTCTGCTGGCTACGAGGACCCGCTCCAGCCCCACTGGACTCTGGTGCCTCGAGGCCCTGGGGCAGGGCAGGTGGCCGAGCCCGGGTCCCGCCTGATCCCCGCCCACCCCCGTTCCGTCTGCTCAGGAAGCGGCGTGGAGCCATCAACAGCAAACAGCTTACCTACCTGGAAAAATACCGGCCTAAGCAGAGACTGCGGTTCAAGGACCCACACGCGCACAAGACCAAGTGCTGTGTCATGTAGCTCAGGACCCTGGCGCCCTGGCCTCGGCTCAGCGGGGCTCCATCTCCCTCCTCTCCAGATGCCTCAGCACACCCGCCACCAACGGTCCGGCCCGCCCCACGCGCCCTTTGCTGTCTCCTGTCACCGTCCCCCACACGCGTGTGCTCGCACCACTGTCTGGTCCATCCTTCCTTTTGTCTACATGCCCGCGTCTGTCTCTTCCTCTGTGCCCCGTGTGTCTCTGTCTGTGCCCTCGGCTCCTTCTGTCCCTCTGAGGCTTAATTCCCCCTAATCTCCCCCTCACCCTGTGTCCCTGGCTCTCCTGCCAGTGCCCTGCCCCTGCCCCTGGGCAGCTCTCCTCTTTGGCCCGTTGGTTTGGGGGCTGGTGTATTTTTTAACCACTGGGCCCGGCCCCTCCCCTGCAGCCCCTCCCCCTGACCTGTTCTTGGCACCTTAAATTATTTGGTCTGGGGCGGTCAGATGTTCTGGACACTCGAAGGCAATAAAACCGGACCCTGTGGCTGTGTGTGTTTGGAGAGTGGGGTGGGGGCCAGGCGGCCTCGAGTGGGCAGGCGGGGCCCCGGGAAGGCCCCTGAACAGGACGGGGCCGGCAGCCCCTCCAGCCGGCTGTGCTGGGGCGCCCCCTGGCGTCCACGCCGAGTCCTTGCGCTCCCTGGCTTAGGGGCAGGGGCCATCCCAGATAGACCAGAACAAGGGCTGTGGCCTGAGCAGGCTCTGCCCACTTGCCATGGTGCTGTTTCAAGGCTCCTGTGCAGGACGGGGTGGGTCATCTGGTAATTCCTCAGGGCTTGTGTCCACTGGGATGGCTGCGCTGCCCCACCAGGTGTCCTTAGAGGCCCAGAGCAGGGAGCGGGTGATGGTGGCCGACTGGGCCTGCCGCGATAGGTCAGAGTGTGTGTGGGAGGGGCGGGGTCTGCCTGGGGGCATGGGTTGCCCTGCTCCCAGCCTCCCTGTATGCAGCTCTCAGCTGTCGCGGAGCTGGGGGCTGGCCCCTCCCTGGGTCGGGTGGCTGCACCTTCCCCAGGTGGGAGGGTGGCCCAGCCGCCAGGTCACAGGCCCTGTCTCCCCGCCTCTGGTCTGCCTTGGCTGGCCTGGCAGTGAACTGTTGCTGCTGGTACGGTTAATGGGGCACCTCCCGTGAATCTGGGTCTAGAGCCCCCCGCCCTGCTGGCCAGGACTGGGCTCCCACCACTTCAGACTTCTCCTGTCTCAGTTCCCCTGGGGGCTTGCCCGGTCACCATTGGCTCCAGGAAACTGTTGGGTCCAGGCCCACCCAGCTCTAAGCTTTTACTAAACCAGACTTCCCAGAGGGAGGGTGAACTGGGGCCGGGTGGAGGGATGTGCGGGAGGCCTGCCTGCCCCACTGCCCAGAGGTGGCCAGGGGGCAAGTGCTGGGTAAACCAGGGAAGTCCCCCCGTTTCAGGAGAGATGGCACTCCTACCCACCAGCTGGACCGAGGAGACCCTCCCCCTCAGGCCTCTTGGTCCTGAAGGAGTGCAACCCTCCCCCCCAGGCAGGGGGTTGCAGCGGAGGAGAGATGGGGGGGCACCCGCGGAGGTCTGTGGACAAGATGGAGAGTTGTGAAAAGGCAAACCCACCTAGAGCTCCTCCTCAGGTGCCCTGTTCAGAGATGCACAGACGGGGAGACGGGGCTCCCAGGTGGAGAGGGGCCGCCAGCTCTACCAAGAGTTATTTCCTCCTTTCCCCAAACACACCCAAGAACACAAGTGAATCTGGGGTGTGTCCATGAAGTTGCTGTATTTTTTCAACCCACCATCCAGGTTTTGGGGTCTCCTGGGTGCCAGCCGTGTGCAGCCCCATCCCTGCCCCGAGGGGCTCACAGTCTAAAGGGGGTGGTGAGCCGGCTAGGGGGGTGCCCGGCCTCAGGAGGGGCTGACGAGGGGCAGGGGACCTTGTTTGGCAGGGCCTCGAGGGATGGGGCTTGTGGAGGTGTCGAGGCTGGGGATGTGGACAAGGCGCTCCAGGTGGAAGCTCTGTCTGGGCGGAGTGGGGAGGGTCAGGAAGGGCACGGGGGGCGGTGGGGGCGGAAAGCAGGGGGCAGGCTGGGCTGGGCTGGACCTCCTGTTGGAGGGCGGCCGGCTGGGGTCCCGAGAGAGACACCCTGGGGGGAAGCCCTAGGGAGGACTCCGGCAAGGGAGGGTCTCACAGGCAGGGAAAGGGCCCACCTGCCCATTGCACAAGTGGAAAGACCAAGACTGGGAGGGGAAGGACCTCCTGAAGGTCAGGTGGGTCTCCAGGGGCTCCCTGGGAGTCCGGGGACCCTTTCTAGACTCAGCCCTCCAAGGGGTCTTGGAGGAAGGTCTTACTACCCATTTTACAGATGGGACAGCTGAGACTCAGGGAGCTGAGACCCTCGCCTAAGGCCACACAGCTCATCCAGGATGGGCCAGGCCCACCAGGAAGGTCTGCCTCTGGGCCAGGCTGGTTCCGCTGCCAACCCCGGGTGCCAGCCCTGACTGGATTCAGGAGGCTAGAGATGGGGGTGGAGGGAGACCTTGAGTCGCAGGAGCTGAGGGAGACCAGCCAAGGGGCCTCTTGCCCACCGTCAGCACCCCCTGTGACTACGGAGCTCTAAACCAGAGACAAGCTGAATGCCGTCGGAGTGCCCCGGTGAATGGCTGCACTCAGCAGTGAGCCCCGAGGGCCAAGGCTGCCCTGGGAGTGCCCTCCCAGCGCCCAGGACACTGGCAGGCCATGGCTTGGGCTCTGGCCAAGGGGAGCCCACCTGATCTCCATGAGGGGAGGGGTTGTCATTTGCAGGGCGCTGCACAGACTTCCCAGTTTGTCTCTGGGGGACACGGTCTCCCCGGCCTCACCCAGGCCTGCCAGTGTCTCCTGGGGCTTGCCTGGTTCCCCTGGGGACCCACGGAATGGTGGGCAGGCAGCGTACAGGTGTGACACATCTTTGTTGAATCTAGATCTTTCTTTCAAATGGAAAAATGTTATGCAACCAAGCGCTGTGTGGACAGAGCAGGGCTTCCTGACACGGTGGGCCCGGGGCTGGGGGTGGGTGAGCAGGAAGGTGAGGGAGGATGGCTGGACGTCAGCGCGGTCCGGCTGCCATCTGCTGAAGGAAGGACTGCCTGGTGGCAAGTTCTTGGATGCTGGGCTCTGGGTCATTCTTAAGATCCTCAAAAGCTCCAGGAGAGGAGGGAGAAGTCAGAGGCGCCCCCTGCAGCCCCGCCCTGACAGGGCAGCGCCCTCGTTCCCACCTGGGGTGTGGGGGGCAGGTTGGCACCCAGACCCCACCTCCTGGGCCTTCTGGGCCTGGGCGCTCCCCTTCCCCACCCCCTCTCAGCCCCACGTGTTTGGGGGTCCACCCTCCCTGTGACACGGGTGTGGGTGTGGACGGGTTGGGGCCACTTTCTGCAGAACAGCAGCTTCGTGTCCATGTCCTTGACCATCTGGGACACGGCCTGGGGGTGGTGGCAGATGGTATAACCTGTGTGACAACCAGGAGCACGCTGGCCGGTGGAAGGGGGCTTGGACCCGCTCCTGAGCCTCTGAGGCCTGGCCCCCTCGCCACCTTTCCTCTTGCCAGTGGCCCTCGAACTCCAGCTGCAGTGGCGAGGCAGGTGCTGGGCGGGCGGGTGAGGCTCAGGGCGCTCAGGCGGGGCAGGCCCGGGGGTCCCCAAGCCCGGCCCCCGCTCACCCATGAAGAGCGCTGACCAGGTCTTGATGTGACGACGGCGGCTGTGCAGGTAGCCGAGGGCCTGTGCCAAGTGGATGCCGAGCCCCTCCTGGCTGTGGGTCATCTGGGGAGCACGCCTGTCACTCGCTGGGGCCAGAGGGCTGGGCCCGCACAGAGCATGGACCGGAGCCCCAGCCCCGGGGAGCCCGGCTCCTGGCCCCCCTCCCCTCCCATCCCCCGCTGCGGCCCCAAACCAGGGAGCTCCAGAGGAAGTGGCTGGCGCCAAGGCTCGCCTCCCAGGCCAGCGTGCAGGAGAGGGTGTGCCGCAGCCGCGCCGCGGTGGAAGGCGAGCTTGGCCTGCTGTGGGGACCGCAGGGGAGGGCCCGGGCTCGGGTAGGGTCTGAGGAAGCCGCAGCGTGGGCGCGGCCCCTCCTGGGCTCCTTCCCGCTGCCTGTGAGGCTGCGCTCAGCCCGCCCACCTCCCTGGCCGTGGCACCAGGCCCCGCTCAGCCCCTATTGGCTTGGACACTGGCCGCTATTGTCCATCTCCCTGGCCGCTGGGAGCTCCAGGAAGGCCGAGCTGCGTCTTAGGGGCCTGGCGTGGGGCACGGGCTGGCACACAGTAGGGCTCAGCCCATATCTCAGCAAGTTCAACGAACAACCTGAGCCCCGACTGCAGGCCGGGCACTGGGGACACAGCAGTGAGCAGGACAGACAGTGTCCTGACCACAGACGGCACGGCCACGTGTTTGCACATGTGTGTGAGTGCACGTGTGTGCACATGGGGAGGGGCAGGGAAACCAAGGAGGGGGCCAAACCTGCTTCCCCAGGGAGCACCCCCTGCCATCTACAGCCCCCCAGCCCCCTGCCCCCAGCCCCCTGCCACCCGTGGGTCCCCAGCCCCGCCAAGGCGAAGGCCCATCGGGAGGCACTGACCGTGACGACGGCCCGGCAGCTGTCCTCCAGGTGCAGGAGCAGGGCCACCATACTCTGGTGCACCTGGGTTCTCAGGCCACTTAGCTTTCTGCCTGTCATTGACGCCACCAGCTCCCCGAACAGTGCCACGGCCGCTGCCTGGACTCCATCCCGCTCCTGCAAGGCAGAGGCTCAGGGCCAGAGCCAGACCTGCCTGGGGCTCCTGACCCTCCGCTCCGTGGTGGGGGTGGGGCTCAGTCCCCTCAGCGGGACACTTTCACCTGGGCTCAGGGCTCTCAGGGACAGGGCTCCTGGGGAGGGTCACAGGCCATCCTCAGGGACCTGAAATCGTTTCTCTTTCATGCTCACAATCACATCCTGACAACCCGAGTGTCATGAATGCAGCTGGGGGGGCGCAGGGCTTATCCCTCTAATTTCCCAGTGAAGGAAAATCTGCCATTGCAAACGTGCTGACTGGTCAGGAAGGTGAGGACAGGCGGGGTTGGAGAGACTGGATGTCGGCGCTAGTTCAGCCCCATGGAGAGGGGCGAGCGCCACCTGGTGGCCTCCCGGCTGGTCCACCTGCGCCGGTGCACACCCAGGGAGCTGCCCTGGACCTCCACCTCCCTGCCCCAGCTGGACCGTGGCCTGGGGTCCTCCCCGCCTTCGAGGAAGGGAGCGGGGGAGGCACAGGAGGGGCACGAGATGGGGGCACTCGCCCCTCCCTGGGCACACTCACGTCGTCGGAGAAGGAGCGGGCGTTGATGGCGATGCCAAAGCTCTGGGCCTTTGTGCTGTGTGCGCCCAGGCAGTGCAGCATGTCCGACACGGTGCCCATGATGCGCACCACCACCGGCTCGCCGCTGTGGAAGAAGCCGTCGAGGAAGGGCGGCAGCAGTCCACGGAGCAGGCGTCCCTGAGGGAGGTGGGGCCGGTGGGCAGTGGGACCCCTGCCTCTGCACACACCCCGCACCCCAGCCCTGCCGGGTAGACCCAGAGCCAACACAGACTCTGCCCTTCCCAGACCCCCATCCAGGCCTGGGCACCTGCACTGTTCCCTGCGCCCTGCTGGATCCCGCCCTGGCTCTGCCCATGAGGGAAATGAGCTCCGAGCCCTGGTCTGTCCACTGGGAGCTGTGGACAGACTGAGGACAGGCTTCTCCTCTCTGAGCCACTGGGGGTCCTCCTGGGGTTAGGGGAGCATTAGCCCCGTGCTAGTTGGCTCCCAGGTCCTTCCTGTCCGGCTCCGTGCTGGCCAGAGCGCCCCCACCAAGTCCTGGAGACCACCCTTCCCTTCCTCCGCCCCACCCTGCCTTTACCCCCATTCCTAGCCTCCCCATGGGTCAGAGGGGGCCTGGGGGGCTGGAGGAGAGAAATTTGGTCAGGTGGGCACACACTGAGGTCGCTGGCGAATCACGTCATGGGGAGTTGGGTGCACCAGTGGTGGCTCCAGACCTTCTATGTTGCAATGACCATTTCCCACTTTTACATTACTTTAAAAGAAAAAGCTAAGTTCATTTTCAGCCAATTCTTCCTGCTCCTCTTGTGTACAGTGTGCTCGTGGATTGTCTGGGTGGACGGATGCTTCCCACCATCAAGCCCCTTACCAATGACTCGTGCAAACTAGGCTGATTTTACAACTTTTAAGCAAGTTTTTGGCAACTTCATTGGCTTCCTAAGCTGTGTTTAGTTTTACAGTATTAAATTAATTTCAGTGACAAACACTTTCTGAGCACCAGCTGGGTGCAGCCAGGGTGCTGGGACCCAGGTCTGGCAGTGGACTGGACAGGCAGAATGGATTCTAACGGGAAGGACCCAAAGTTAAACACACAACGTGGCGTGTGTCAGTCAGTGACGAGTGGTATGATACAGCAGGGCAGGGGTGGAGGTACCGGCAGAGGTGGTGGTTATGAAGGTTTTAAACAAATTATTTTATTTATTTAGTGATTTATTTATTGGCTGTGCCGCACAGCATGTGGGATCTTAGATCCCCGACCAGAGATCGAAGCCTTGCCCCCTGTATTGAAAAGCGGATTCTTAACCAATGGGCCACCAGGGAAGTCCCTAAAGTTTTAATTTTAAGTAGGATCAGAGCATTTGTTACTGAGAAGGTGACAGCTGAGCAAATTCTTACAAAGAGGTGCTGGAAGAGCTTTCCAGCAGAAGGAGCAGCAAGTGCAAAGGCCCTGAGGCAGGAGCACGCCTGGGTGTTTGTGGGGTTTGTTGATTGGCTGAATGACCTTACTGTTTGGGGCTGGAGCAACTGGACGGGTGGAGCCCCCATCACCTGAGATGGGGGCTGCAGGAGGAGCCTGTTTGGGGTGAGGGGTCCGTTGTGCACAGGTTGAGTTTGAGATGCTGCTAGAGTCCAAGCAGTTTGAGGGTCGAGGCTGGAGTTCAGGTCCGCGTTTGGGATACAGGTTTGGGAGCAACTGGCCTATAGGCGGTACATAAAGATTGGAGGATACCACCAAGGGAGCAAGTGTAGACCAAGGAGAACGGTGGGAAGGGGTCCAAGAACAGGAGGAAGAACAGGTGAAGATGACAAGGCACCACCTTCGACGTGGGAGGAAAACCAAGTGAGGGAGGGGTCCTGGGGCCAAGTGGACGGAAAGGTCACCCAGTCACATGTGCTGACGGGTCCACTGCGGGGAGGTCACAGGTGACCTGAACGGGAATGGTTTCAGGTCAGCTGTGGGTGGGAGGCATGCTAACTGGAGCGTGTCTGCCTTCCTTCGATGGCTACATTTGCAGCGTTCTCAGTTGAATTATTTCATTGATATGTAGGCATGACATTGGGAGCATCTTCTAAAAGCAAAATGTAATTTCTAACAAGGACAAACATGGCTGCGCGCCAGTCCTGAAAGCAGCGTGCAGGTTCTCAACGTGATCGTCCCATGACTGTCGAGGCGTTTTTAGCCTAGTTGTCTGGATCCCCTCCCCCGAGGTGAGCAGTGGGATTGGTGGAGGGGGCCCTCCTTCCGCCTGCCGAGCTGGCCCCTTGTTCCCTGGTAAGAGGACCCCTTTGTGGCAGGGGTGGACTTCCCTGGCCTCCTCGCGTGACCACTGGAGCAGAAGCGGGTGATCAACTTGCAGGCCGTGCCTCAAGGGGCAGGGTGTGCCTGCTGGCTGGAGTGGGCATGGTGGTGGCCGCCCAGGCCCTGCAGAGGAGGGCAGCACCCAGAATGGAGCACAACAAACGAGGAGCCTGCTCCCCTGGGGAGTGCAGAGCAGGACAGCCACAGCGGCGGGAGAGAAATGCACTTCTACCGTGTGTAAGCGGTCGGTTTGGGTCTTTTGCGTGTAGCTACTCTCCGGTCTCCCAGTGCACACACCGGCACCCAGTTAGTGCGCTTTGTGTTTGACGGTAGACAGAAGTGGACAGTCCTGCGGGGCCGTTTGTTCTCACGGGCCCCAGCGGAGGGTGCCTCTCTGGCGTCTAGGGCAGCGACCGCAGCCCCTCCCTCAGCCCTGGGGCCCGCTCCATCCCTGCCCCCCCCACAGAAGCAGGTCTCCTTGGCTGGGGGGCTCAGGGTGTGCTGTTTCCCCCAGCCCTGCTGTGGCTGCACCGCCGCCTTGGGAACCATCCACCTTCCCTAGCCCTGGCCGTCCTGGTCTGGTAGCCCCCTCTGCTCTGTCTCCTGTGTTCCTGTAGGTCCACACCCAGTGCGGGGTAGAGAGGAAGCACACGGACACTTCCTACTGATTGCCTGTCTGGGAGGACACCTGGGGACGGGTGTCTGGATGGCTGACCCCTGACAGAATGAATGCATGAGTGACAAAGCAAATGTGGATAAATGACTGAGTGAAATGAATGAATGAAAGAAATCAGAAAAGAATTGCTCATAAATGAAGGACCCCAGGACCAAGTGGATGGGTGGATGGACGAGTGGGTGGATGGGTGGATGGAGGGATGGAGGGATGAATGGCTGACTTTGTGAATGGGTGAGTGGGTAGGTAGGTGGATGAGCTGGGGGGCTGTAGATGGAACGGCCAGCTCCCCCTAAGGCAGCATTGCAGACCTTCCCTTCTGCCTCTCTGGCAATGTTCCAGCTGTTCATTCATTATGGGATGTGGGTTGCACGGTGATGGGTGCAATCGGGAGGGAGTGAAGCTGAGTCTGCGATGACCGGGGGTACCCGCCCATAAGATTCTCAGGGGAGGCTCCTGTCTGCGGGCCAGCCTTGGGCTGCCAACTGGTGGGCTCCTCCTAGGTGCCTGGAGGTCTGCAGGGGCGTCCGCCTATTCCCGGGTGTGGTGGAGACAGTGTCCTTCGGGAGTAGATGCTGCACCCCTCCCGCGGCCCTGCCAAGAGGCCATCACCAGCACCATTCTGCAAGTGAGGAAACCTAGCCCCAGAAAGGTGATTTTGTGTCCCTAGAGCCGGGATTCCAACCCAGTGGGCCTTGTCTGCACCCCGCACACCTGGCCGCTCTGGGGGTTGCTCCAGCCACGGCTCCCCTCACCCTCTTACCTTCTCTGGGAAAAAGAGGATGTTTCCCAGGACCTACAGGCTCAGCACGCAGACCTCAGGGCTGGGGTCCCTGAGGCTTTGGGCCAGCATGGTCAGGGCGGCCTGTTTGGGGAACACCTCCAGCAGGGCAGGGCTGTAGGGGAACTGGGTGGCCCCCGGGGCAGGCGGGTCAGCCCTGGCATCCTCTCCTAGGGGCCTTCATCTGTGTCTGGGAGCAGGGCTGTAGGACCAGGGCCTGGCAGGCGGTTTGGGGAGGGTGGCTGACCTGCTCCCTCTGGGTATCTTGGTTAATGGGTATTTGAAACCCACCTCCAAGCTGGTTCGATCCTTCAATGTATAGCTGGGGAGACTGAGGCCCAGAGGGGGAAAGGTCCTTGTCTGAGGTCACACAGCGAGGCTGGGAGCAGCATACATCAAGAGCCTGGCTCGTGGGGCACTTGGGGACAAAGCCCCGTGGAGGGAGGCCCAGACGTTCCTCGAGCGGGGTGGGGTGGGAGAAGCACAGGCTTTGATTGGGGTCTCCTTCTACTCTTTCATTGCCCTTTTGGCTTCACGGTCCCGGGGTGGGACCTCGAGTCATCAGGGAGCAGGGTGCGTGGAAAGACAGTCCCGCCAGGCTGCAGGCTGAGGGGGCGCTGGGAGGTGCGGACCCAGCCAGAAGCCCCCGACCGTGGGCCCCAAGGAGCTGGAAGCGGGAAGGAGGGGTGTGAGGGGTTTGTCGGGCAGGTGAGGTGCTGGTGTGGTTCTGGCGGTGGCTGAGGCAGCCGGACGAGGGGCTCAGGCTGTCTCTGAGGGGCTCCCCTCGCCGCACGCAGGTCCCTGTGAGGATGACGATGGCTGCCTTCCTCCCCCGCTGCTCCTGGCTCTGCAGGCTGGGTAGCAGCTGGGTGATCGGCACCGTGACTTGCTTGCAGCGGCTCTGCACCATGGCCCTGGGCACAGGCGAAGGGCAGGGGCAGGGCTTGGGCTTGCGGACACAGCCCTGTGTCCCCCTCCCCACACACCCCAACCCAGGGGCCAGGCGGCCAGAGGTGTTGCTGAGCGTGGGTGGGCACATCTCTCTTCGACCGTTTCCTGCTCCATTTGCACCCACTGGCCGCCCACTGGCTGCCAGGCCCGGGCTGAGCATGGGATGGACAGGGGAGCAGATTTGGCCCTTGTCCCCTAGGAGGCCTCAGGCTGTGGAAGGGGCCGGAGGAAGACGCCTGCATCCTAGGCTTCCAGCGTGTGCGCGTGAGACGGGGGCGGGGCGCCCGTGCTTTTCGTGCCCTGCGTGCACACGTGTGAGTCCGTGGGGCTGTGCTCGCAGGCAGGCCCTGGAGGTACGGAAGTCCACAGCCTAGCCTTCTGGGCAGGGGTGACCCGGGCAGTCCCCTTCCCCTGGCCCCGCCCTGCCCCTACCTGGCGAGGAGGCCCATGCCCTGCGGGTCGGTGTGGGTGGTGGCGAACAGGTCCCAGGCTTCCTGCAGCTCCAGGTGGGCGAAGTCCTGCCAGTGCCCAGTGGCGGGCAGCAGGCTCTTCAGCGCCTCCAGCGACGTGCTGCGGCAGTGCAGAGGGGTCCCCAGCCAGCCTCGCCCTTGGGGAGGGTGCCCAGCCGTCGCAGGTGGAAAGGTGCCTTGTGGTTCCTGTCTGCACTCAGGGCCTGGCAGCACTGGGGCCTCCCGGGGGCAGCTCGTTCCCGGCCTCCTTCAACAGAGATGTCGGGGCGTGGGATGGGTGTGCGCCCGGTGGCGGAGCAGGAGACTGGAGGGGGGCCTCCTGGGAGGGGCGGGTCCAGGGGGAAGCTCGAGACAGGTTTGGCACATGGTCAGCGTGAGGTGCCCACAGCTGGCTTTCCAGGGCTGGAGAGAGAACTAGGAGACACCGGGGACAGGTGGTTTCCCCAGCTGCAGGGTGGAGGGGGCCCCAGCAGAGCCTCGATGGACACTGCCGTTTGAAAGTGGAGCTGAGAATGCAGAGAGGTCCCGGCAGGGGAGGAGGACAGTGGGGGGTTGTGTCAAAGGGGCCTGGAGGAGGGTCCACCTGCAGCTCCTGAGGATGAGGGGAAACCAGGTCCACCGGCCGCGTGCTTGCGTGGACTCAAGAAAGAGAGCTGGACCCGGAGCACGGTGGGACAGGGTGCGGGTCAGGGACCGTGCTGCCCGTGCCCCGTCCGGGTCACACAGCCTGGCCAGGGGCCGCAGAAGCAAAGCGCGGCTAGGCCGCGGGCTCCAGACCTGCACAGTGGTGTCAAGCCACGGGCTCTGGGCTGCCCCGGGCCCTGCAGGCAGTGCACGGGCGGAGGGCCCGGGAATAGCTCGGTGGCCCGTCTCCCTGCCTAGCCACCCCGCGCCTGGTGGCGTCACCTGGATGTGTGAGCGCCCCCAGAGTGAGGCTGTCAGCTTGGACCAGGCACAGCTCTGATCAGATTTGCAAATCCAAATGTGAAGGGATGAAATGCCACTCCGTGAAAGTCCCCAGTGGGGCCGACTCAAATGTCAGCTGGCCTGTCATCTCACCCCCAAGCCGTGCCGCTAAAAAGAGGCTGAGTTTTCCGGGTCACTGGTCTCAGCCAGAGTGATGCCGGTTTCAGGAGAAGGCGACTCCGGGCACACTGGCATTTTGTCTGCTCTGTGATGACTCTCGGAAGCTTCTGGTCCTGGGGCACGTTGGGCATCTCCTCTCACGGTCGCTGTGTCCCTGCACCACACCAGGGCTTCTGGAAAGATGGCGTTTGGCTGATTTGGGCATTCTTGGGACTCCCTTGCTGACTCTCGGGGTGAACAGCATCACTTGTGGGGCCCTAAAGCCTAAGACCATCCCCAGCCCAGGACCCCGGGCAATGCACAGGGACCCTTGTTGCCTGAAATCCATGCAGCTCCTTGACCGACAGAAGACGGAGGCCCTCGGGTCCGAGCCCGGCCATGCAGGACTCCCCTCCCTTCCTCCTGGGGTGAAGTCGTGCTCTCCTTCAGCCTCACCCCAGGGATGCCTGGCGCAGAACGACTCTGAAGATGAGGGAGGGCTGGAGGGTGGGCTGCAGGGGTGCAGGGAGCCTGCGGGGTTCACACAGAGCTAGGGCTTCCTGTGCATCAGTGCCGCGGGACACAGACCGCTGTTGTCCCGGGGGGACGAGGGAATGGAGCGTGGCCCTTTCCTTCCCTCCTGGTGTCCCCCAGTCTGACGTGAGCTGCAGGAGGACGCTCTGTCTTCTCATCTTTGTATGTCGCCCCAGTGCCGACCGGATACTGTCACTTCCGCGGCACGGAGCCCCCTGTAGCTCCCCACTGTTCTGGGACTGAGCCGTGGGGTCACCTCCTTCCTGTCCCTTCCTCTTTGGGGTACCCCTGCCTGGAAGGCTCTTTGCCCTCCTTTCCCCACCCAGTGAGCTCTAACCATCATTCAGATCTGTCCTCAGAGGCTGGGTCCTCAGGGAACCACATGCAGGGGGCGCCCCCCAAGGTCATCCTTTGCAGAGGCTGTGCGTCTCCTTCAGGGCACTCTCCAGGGTGTATCATGCATCACCGGGCTGTCACTTGACCCCATCTGCATTTCCATGGGGCTGAGCTCCTGAGTGCAGGGATGGCTCTCTGGTGACTGAGCACGGTCTGTGACACAGCAAGCGCCATCCGTATTCATTAAGTAATGAGAGCAGGACACACAGGACACTTAGCAAGTATCGGCCAAAGAATACATAAGCCGTTAGTCCTTTCTCTCCTCTTTTCGACCAAGAGCTGTGGGGAGCACGGAGTGGAAGGGGGGCCGAGGCTGAGGCCAGGGGCCAGGGAAGGAGGCAGGTCCGAGCAGGGCCGTGTGGACTCCAGACCGGGGCAGAGCACCAACCTTCCCGTCTGTCCCTTCCTGCTCAGGAATCCCTGCTCAACCCCTGGGAAGTCACAACCCCCATGGGTCCGAGGAATCAGGAGGCCCTTGGGCCTGAGACCACGGCACCCCAACTGGGCAAATCGAACAGAAGACGTTTGGGCTGGGGTCATGATCTAACCCTTAACTGAGGCCCCAAGTGTTGGTCGCTTGCATAGGGTCACCCTAGCATAGAGGCTACCCAGTCCTCTGCGGCGCCTGACCCGCACAACACCTGGGGAGGGACCAACCCCATCGCACAGAAGAAGAAACCAAGACCATGAGATGGAGAGACCAGCTCAGAGTGCTCACAGTGGGGTTAGGAGATCTTAGATCTCAGATCCAGGCCCCAAACAGCATATCATTATTAACTGCTTATTTGTTCCTTGTCGACTGCCAAAACCCAGGACTACGGACAGTGTTTTAAATAAAAGAGCTTTAAATTAAACTTAAAGCTTTAAGTCGAAAAGAGGACTAATCAGGAAGTGAGAAACAAAAGGAAGCACCCCCGTGCCACAGTGAGAGATGACTGAACATTAATTTTATGTGAGCTTCCTGGCAGCCAGGGCAAGAAGGAAAATATGTTGGATTATACCTATAAGTGGATGAAGGGAGTGTCTTTGAAATGAAGAGAAATGAGATGTCCTATTAGAGTTAAAGAGATTCAGCCCCTAATGGATGAAACAAGAGGAACGGGAAGTCCTTTGTGGGGCAAGGTGGACAGTGCCTGGAGGAGGACCTTGCTGAGAACCAACCAAAGCAGGAAACGTCTCTAAAAGAAGGGGTTTTGTTCATCAGAGATGCAAAGGAAAGGGAGAGTCCCAAGGCAGGGCCGTCCACGCTTGCTCCTTCCCTGGCAGGAAGCCCTGCCAAACCCTCACCTGTTGCTTCCAGGGGCCGGCACAGCTTAGCAGGACGTCAGGAACCTCAGAGGCCCAGGACTAGTCTGACTCTGCCTTGAGCCTTGCGTGGCTGCCACAGGTATCCTGTGCCACCCTCATGCTGCCGGGGGCACCCACAAGACAGTGGGCCTCTCGGTAGTGAGTGCCCAGATCCCTCTTCGGCCCCCGTCCCCCTGGATGGTACCACCACATCCACCTAGTGTCAGACCTGGGGCCACAGTGATGCGCCTGGGTGGTGCTGCCCTCTGAGGCCCGGGAGCGGCTGCTGACCTCTTTGCTGTCCTTGATGGCTGGCGGACATCACTGCCGATTGGCCTGCTGTGCTCTCGGGCCCCTTGGGGTGGTATCCGCATTGCCGTTGTCCTCTGGGCAAGGGGCCCAGGTCCCATCCCAGCTCCAGGGAAGGTGTGGGAGACAGATCTGGTCAGTCGGAGCCCCACATGCCCCTGTGGCCAAGGCAGTTGGTTCAGGGGTGGGCCTGTGAACTAAGCTGGGCCAATTAGAGCCAATAGACGTGCCCAGGATGGGAGTGTGTCCTGTGGTTGCTGGGGCCCCGCCCTTCTCTTCCGGGAGGACCCGCCCAGAGAAAAGCCAGGACCTGCGAGGTGGGAGGGGGGAGGGCTGAGGCTGCCGGAGCATCTTGACACAGCTGAGCATGAGCAGAAGGCCCCCTGGTGCTCCCCGTGAGGTGACAGCCGTCCTGTTCTCTGGGGCAGCCCTGTGTGAGACAGACATATGTCCCTGCTCCCCGGAGCCCCCGTTATATGGGGCACAGATGACAGCTGTAGCTGGGATGGGCTGGGGGAGAACACAGCACGGAGGGAGGAGGGCTGCTGTTTTAGAGAAGATGGTTGGGAGACCGCAGGAGGTGAGGCTACTGGGGGAAGAGCACCCCAGGAAGAGGGCGCAGCAGCCGCAAAGGTCCTGAGGCGGGAGTGTGCTGGGTTTGAGAAACGGCAGGAAGATGCTGAGGCTGGAGCAGAGGGTGTGCGTGGATGGTGGGGGCTTGTGGCAGGAACTGAGGTCCTGGAGGAGACAGGCACCCAGATGAGGAAGGACCAGAGGGCCACTGGAAGGGTTGGGCCCTTCTCAGAGTTAAAGGGGGAGGAA
This sequence comes from Phocoena phocoena, assembly GCF_963924675.1. Taxonomy (NCBI): domain Eukaryota; kingdom Metazoa; phylum Chordata; class Mammalia; order Artiodactyla; family Phocoenidae; genus Phocoena; species Phocoena phocoena. The sequence continues at coordinate 78,717,154 of NC_089235.1, forward strand.
GCAGGGAGGGTTCTGAGCACAGGCGAGGTCTGACCTGACTTAGGGGTGGAGGGCAGTGGGGGGGTGGTAAGGGGGAGAAGGGGAGGCTGGACCTCATGGGGCGGGGGAGGGAAGCTGATGGACCAGGCAGTTCATCATAGCTTTCTCCTAACCCTCCTGTTTCTGGAAGGAGAACTTTTTAATAGCTTATTAGGGAAGATTCATGCATTTTGCATGGTTGATTTGAATAAAAAAGGAACTTGGTGCATATTCGAATTCAGAAGCAGTATGAGAGAAGTGACAGTTTTTTTCAGTGAGTGTCTTGGGGAGAGCTGTTAAAACTGGCAGCTTGTGTGAAGCTCATCATAATACCAACAAATGAAAAGAGGTCGCCCCGAGGCTTTTAAAGACTTGCTTAATGGATTTCTCCAGATATGCCGCAGTGCAGAGGAAGGCAAGCCTGCCAGCCCGGGCCATGACCCTCCCACAAGGGGCCAGTCCACACTGGTCAGGAGGGGGGTGGGGGGAGGCTGACAACTGTCCAGCACACCAGAGCGAAAACGTGCCAGGGTCCGGCGCCCTGTGCAAGGGAACCCGGAGGGCGTCTGCCTGCAGGGGCCGAGTGGCGGCTGGGCAGGCGTCCCTGCCGTCCCACGGGCTCTAGCTCAGCAATGCACAGACATTCTGTGTGGCTCAGAGGAGCCTCCTCTCCTGCCTCTGGTCCCCTCACCTGGCCTATTCCCGCTCAGCCTTTAGGGCTCGCCCTGCAGTCACCTCCTCCTGGAAGCCTGCCGTGGCTGCTTCCTCCTAAGCCTGGGTTTCCTGGGGTCCAGCTCCCCTGGCACCAACCTGGGTCAACTTAGGGGCCATCACTGGTGTGTGCAGAGCTTTTCAGTGTCCTTGTGCCCATTTTGCACATGAGGAAACTGAGGACTGGAGACAGGATGTGCTCTGATCAGGGCCCTGCCTCGTAACGGGGAGATGGTGCAGGTCAGGCCTGCCTAGTCCCATGGCCTTTCTGCCTGGTCGGGGGGAAGCATGGCCCTGCAAGACTGGAGGAGGCAGGGGGCACCGGGGCTCTCCAGTGTCAGTGACCGTGACGGCCCTCTTGTTTTCTGTGCTAGGTGTCTTTGGGCCTGCGTGCTGGGTGGAAGGGGCTGGAGGGGCAGGAGGGACCCTGGAATGATGGGGTGTGGGCGGGGAGGGCATAGTTGGGGGGTTTGATGACCTGCAACCCCCAGCTTTCAGAGACACCCCAGGGGGGCTGCCCTTGAGCACTGGGGAGGCCACACCAGTCCCATCTGACCCTAGCTGAGTGGGCTCAGAGGACTCTGGGAGATTCCAGAGTGAGGTCACCACCCACTTAGAAGTGGCACCTTTGCAGTGAGAAGGGCCTGGACTCAAATCCCTGCTCTGCCCCGTGCTGGCTGGGTGACCTTGGCCAAGTCACTTCACCTCTCGAGGGCAAAGCTGCCTCGAGGGGCTTAGGTGAGATGGCTCCCCAGGAGCGAGGGTGCACAGAGGGCCAAGGCTTCTATTCTACTCCCTGCGGGTGTCTATCACTCAGTCAGCACCTCTGTACTGGGCATCGTCACGGTCAGGCGACGTCCCGGGGTGCTGGGCAGAGACAGAACCAGTAAGAATCCTGGGCGTGACCCCCCTAGGGTTTGACTTGGGCAGCAAACGATGGTGCGTCAGACACTACCCCACGTGCGTACAGCAGGGCGGGAGGGGGCACGCCAGGAGGATGCATCTGGGAGGCCTCCGCTAAGAAGGGGGGTGCCTGCGGAGACCTGAGAGCAATGGGAGAGGCTGCAGCTCTGAGATGGTGGCCTGCGTGGTGTGTTCAGGGCCAGTGTGGGTGGCGTGGCCTGAGCAGCGGAGGGCAGGAGGACAGTGAGGTCGTGGGGCAGCATCACAACTTGTTGGGTGCCGTAAAGGTTTTGACGTGGGGGTCGCTGGAATGTTTGGAGTGGAGGAGAGACGTGATCCGACCTAGTTTTAAAGGACCACTCTGGCTGCTGGGACGGAGGGGCTGGAAACGGGCCAGGACGCGCAGTGAGAGCGCGTTATGTCCTAACTAGGGTGGTGGTGTCGGCGGCTGGGGGAGATGGAGGCAGGTGGACCGCAGGGCTTCCCAGAGGATGGGCTGAGGGGTGGAGAAGAGAGCCAAGGTGACACCGAGAGCTTTGGCCTGAAGCTGGAGGATGAATCGCCACGTCTGACACAGGAGCTGGCAAGACGAACAGGTGCAGAGCAGGGTCAGGGGGTGGCCTGGACGTGGCAAGTGGACACCCATTAGACATCCCTGTGCATCCGGCCAGGGAGAACATTCGGGAGGCGCCTGGGCTTAGGTGATATTTAAACCAGGGGGCTGGAAGTGGCCACCAGGGCAGGGAGTGTAAGTGAAGATGGGGCCTGAAGCTCAGCCCTGGGGCCCCTGCGTTAAGAAGACAGGGGCACAGGAAGAAGCAGCCAGGAGGCTGTGCAAGAGCGGCTGGGCTTGTGCAGGAGGAGCCAGGTGAGGGTGGGTTCTGGAAGCCAAGTCAGGAAAGTGTTCCCAGCCCAGGAATAAGCCCACGCAGACCTGGTCAATTGATTTACAACAAAGGAGCCAAGAACATGCAATGGGGAAAGGACAGTCTCTTCAACAAATGGTGCTGGGAAAACTGGGCAGCCACGTACGAAAGAATGCAACTGGACCTCTATCTTACAGCACACACAAAAATTAACTCGAAATGGATTAAAGACTTGAACATAAGACCTGAAACCATAAAACTCCTAGAAGAAAGCCTAGGTGGTAAGCTCCTTGACGTCAGTCTTGGCAATCATTTTTTTGGATCTGACACCGAAAGCAAAGGCAGCGAAAGCAAAAATCAACAAAGCGAGACAATATCAAACTAAAACGCTTCTGCACAGCAAAGGAAACCATCTACAAAATGAAAAGGCGACCTAGTGAATGGGAGAGAATATTTGCACATCGTATTTATGAAAAGGGGTTAATGTTCAAAATACTTGAAGCACACACACAACTCAATAGCAAAAACAAACAAACAAAAACTCCCCACACAATCCGATTAAAAAATGGGCAGAGGATCTGAGTAGACATTTTTCTAAGGAAGACATACAGGTGGCCAACAGGTACGGGAAGAGATGCTCAAGCATCACTCACCACGAGGAAAATGCAAGTCAAAACCCCAATGAGGTATCATCTCACACCTATTGTCAAAACGATAAGAACTAACAAGCGTTGGGAAGGATGTGGAGAAAAGGGAAGCCTTGTACACTGTTGGCGGGAATGTAGGTGCAGCCTTTATGGAAAGCAGTATGCAGATCCATCAACCACCACGTGATCCAGCAATCCCTCGGGAATTTATCTGAAAAATGCAAAAACACTAACTTGAAAAGATATATGCACCCCCACGTTCATAGCAGCATTATTTACAATTGCCAAGATATGGAAACAACCTATTTGCCCATCAGCACATGAATGGATAAAGAAGATGTAGCATATATATATATATATATATATATATATATAAAATGAAATATTATTCAGCCATAAGAAAGAAGGAAATCTTGCCATTTGAGACAACATCGATGGACCTTGAGGGCATTAGCTTTAGTGGAATAGGTCAGACAGAGGAAGAAAAATACCAAGTGATCTTGCTTACATGTGGAATCCAAAATGAAAACAAAACCCAAACCAAACAAACAAAAACTCAGCTCATATCTACGGAGAACATGCTGGTGGTTGCTAGAGGTGAGCAGGCAAGGTAAGCGAAATGGTGAAGAGGGTCAAAAGGTACAGACTTCCAGGTATAAGATAAGTCCCGGGGACGTAATGTGCGCACCGCGGCCGTAGCTGTTAACGCTGTATTGTATATTTGCAACTTGCTAAGAGAATAGCTCACCACGAGGACAAAAAAACCTGTAACTATGAATGATGATGATTGTTAACTAAACTTACTGTGGTGATCATTTCACCCCACCACCCCTCCCAAAAAAAAAGAAATAAGAAAGAGAAAGCGTTCCTAGGAGTGAGAGTGGTTGCCATGAAGACACACAGGAACCTGAAAGCATGTCAGAAAGTGACAGAAGCCAACCTGAAAAGGCTACGTATGGTATGATTCCAGCTCTGTGACATTCTGAAAAAGGGAAAACCATGTAGACAGTCAAAAGATCAGTGGTTGCCAGGGGTTTAGTGGGAGGGAGGGATGCATAGTCAGTGCACAGGGGGTTTGGGGGCAGTGAAACTAACCTGTATGATGCTGTAATAGTGAATGCTTGTCACTCACTGTACATTTGTCCAAATCCGTAGAATGTACATCCCCAAGAGTGAATTGTAATGTAAACTATAGACTTTAGTTAATAATAATATATCAATATCGGCTCATCAATTGTAACAAACATAGCACACTAAGGCAAGATGTTACCAAGAAAGGAGCCTGGCAGCGGAGGGAAGTAGATGGAACTTTGCACTTTGTGCTTAATTTTTCTGCAAACCTAAAACAGCTCCCAAAAAAGAAAAGTCTATTTAAAAAAATGGAAAGAGACATACAATGCAATACTAAAGAAAGGAAAACTGGTGTTGCTAGATTTAGATTAGAATAGACAATCAAGATCTAGAAATCTACATTAATATCAGGGTGGTGAAAAAAGGTCTCCAAAGACTACAAGCAGCGTGATACTCTTTACATAAAATTATTGAAACTACAAATAAAATGTTTTTAAGAATATGTTTAGATGCAATCTCATTATATAAAAAGAAAGCAAAAAAATGAGGGTGGATGAGCCAGGAGGATGGAAGCAGTGACGGTGGGCAGCCCTGTCCTTCGATGTAGTTCATAACTAGGGCCCTGGCTTTTGTACGGGTGACAGCTTCACAAGTGTGCATTCGATTACTGAGAAGAATCCTTGCTCTAAGTAAAGAACTAAATTAAAGCAGGCCATGCATAGAGCCGTGATGGACGAGTGTGACAAAGCAAGGATTATCCCTAGTCCAGCTTTGAGGGCCAGGGCAGTAAAAGCAGTTGCCCAAGGGTGAAAGAGGAAAAAGAGAAAACGAGGAAGCTGGGCAATGATTCTAAAAGTTATGTAGAAATGCAAAGGGCCAAGAATGGCCAAGACAGTCTTGCGGAAGGAGGAGGGGGAGGCCTTTCTGGATCAGGGGAGGTGAATTAATATAAAGTTGTAGGAATGAGAACCTTGGGTGTTGGCCTAGGCACAGATAAGCAGAGCAGTGCCAAGCAGGGAGAGCGCAAAGGCAGGTCCCTAGCACACAGCTCTTTTTTTAAAAAGAAATAATTTATTATTTTATGTTTATCTTTGGTTGCATTGGGTCTTTGTTGCTGCGTGCGGGCTTTCTCTAGTTGTGGCTCGTGGGCTCAGTAGTTGTGGCGTGTGGGCTTAGTTGCTCTGCGGCATGTGGGATCTTCCCGGACCAGGGCTCGAACCCATGTCTCCTGCATTGGCAGGCGAATTCTTAACCACTGCGTCACCAGGGAAGTACCTCAGCACACAAACCTTGACTACAGGGAGCAAGCACCCAGAGCTGCAAGAACAGGGTGGGGAACTCGATAAAGGATGCTGGACGTTTAGAAGAAACTGGAGCCCGATTAGCGCCTCCGTGATGTGGGTGGTTGGAGGGCTGAATGAGAAAGGCACACTCTAGGATTTTTATAAGGTAATGTCTGAGAATGAATGATGGAACTTGGAACTCCTTTTCATCAAAGGACCTAGTAAGGGAGCGAAAGGAAAGCTGCAAAGTGGGAGAAGATATTTAACATAGAATCAGCTGAGACCTTGTATCCAGATTACTGTACGTAAAGAATTCCTAGAAATCGATAAGAAAAGGAGGGACGACCCAACAGAAAAATGTGCAGGATACTTGAATAGGCATCACCAAAGACGCCGTTCCAATGGCCAAAAAGGGCATGAAAAGATGTACAACCTCCTTATTTAATCAGCAAAGTGAAAATTAACATGGAAATATGATTAATACTACCCACAAGATTGGCTAAAATTTTGATGGTTGACTAGAAAGTTGATGTTAAGTGTTCGTGAAGATGTAGAGCAACAGGAACTCTAAAAAATACTGTGGGAATGAGAGGCGGTTTAAGTACTTTAGAAACATTTTGCGTCATATGTTGGTGTTGGTGCCACGCCTACACTATGGAAACTGAATGCAGATGTGCCTCAGAGCACATGTATGACCACATTCACAGCAGCGTTAACCACAGACCTAAACCCAAATGTCCATCCATAGTAAGAAGGGTAACTGGTGTTCATAGGATGGGATCCTACACAGCAACCAAAATGAATGAACTCCAGCTCTGTGGAACATATCGGGAGGAGGCTTAAGCACAAGATGTTGAGGGAAAAAGCCAGATAACGAAAGAATACTGGGAGGGCTCATATCACACAATTCTGTTTATATTTTAGGACACGCCACCATTATTTCACGCACAACTAAGAACGAAAAGGTATCCAAGATGGGAGTCTAACAGGGGCCCCACCAAAAAGGTTGGACCCCAAGGGCTGTGTGTACAGTGTAAATGTGGTAAAGCAAAACAAAAGGAAATAAAACCCCCGCCTTGCAGAAAGAACAGCAAGAAAACCGGTGCTCACTGAGCACACCGTGGGGAAGGAGGATGGCGCTCCTGAATCCAAACCACAAAACCTACCTTGGGGTCTGAATCGCACCCCCATTGTGCCCCCCACCAAACACCCTCCAGCAGAGACTTTTACATTTGAAGCGGTCTCAGGGTGAGACTGCCCCCAGGGGACTGAGAACCCTACATCATTCCAGGCGTAAGGCACCATCAATGTAAAATGTGCTCCTACTTCATAGATGTTGATGTGTGGAAAATGTGCTTCTTAGAACTGAGGAAATAAGGTATAAATTCCCATACAGATAAAACTGAACTATAGACCTGGGCAGCTGAGGACAACGGTGGCTGCCTGGGTCCCCGCCCCCCCCCCCCCGCAACCTCTCAAAATTTCCTTGAAAAACAACACAGCAGGAAGAAGAGAAAAGTAAAACCACACAATGTGACCTCAGAGAACACCCAGACTTCAACACAGTATAAGCAGAAGAGAGCTATGCCAGCCCCGGCCTGCAGTCTCTCACACTCCCACCCCACCCCTGTTCCACCATGAGGCTCTGTGGCAGATAAAAGGAGGATGAGAGAAACTATGGAGAGGAGAGGAGACAGGACCTGGCAACAGGGCTCAGAATTTATCTAAATCGCCTTCAGGAAGACAAAGTCCATCTTAAGTCTGAAAATATGAAACAATAAAGAAGAAAGACACCAACTAAACCAGAGCACTGACCACAAGAAAGGGACTGAAAAGAATGTTCATTTGAAGGGCGGCATTCAACACACACAGCTTTGGGGAGAAAAAAGGGGCAAAAAAGAAAGAAGTACGCTTTGAAATTGGTTGGTGAAAGGTAATGGCACAAAAAGGAAAAATTTAAGGTCCTACAAGGGAAAAAGGACACCCCATACTGGAGGATACATAATCCTTTCACCTACCACCAAAACTAAAAATCTGCTAAGTTACCTGGACTTTGGTATACTGACAGAAGAGGGTGCCATTGAACTTGAAATTCTACAAAACAGTCTAATAGTGTTGTATATAAACAGGAGAAAAATTAATAGACCCATAGAGTTACTGCAAAAACTCCTGGAAAACAAAAGCACACATCCAGGGCTTCCCTGGTGGCTCAGTGGTTGAGAGTCCGCCTGCCAATGCAGTGGACACGGGTTCGTGCCCCAGTCCGGGAAGATCCCACATGCCGTGGAGCAGCTGGGCCCGTGAGCCATGGCCGCTGAGCCTGCGCGTCCGGAGCCTGTGCTCCCCAACGGGAGAGGCCACAAGAGTGAGAGGGCCGCGTACGGCAGAAAAAAAAAAAAGCACACATCCAATGAGAAAATTCCTCCTCTGGAAAACAACCATGATTCAGATAAAAGTGTAAGACAACACCCCACATGCAGGCCAATAAACTCAAGCAAGCCTTTAAAGATATGAAAAACCACCTTGAATTATAAATTCAAAAAGGACCAAAAAAAAAAAAAAGCCTCTAGTAAGAAAGGAAAAGGGAGTTGATTGAATTCAGATGTGAAAAAAAGAATTCAAGGTGCTCAAGAGAGAGAAGACTCAAATGAAAATTAGAAAGGGGCATTGAGGAAAAGTAGAAAGACCACCAAGAGAATAAAGATGAATTTAAGAGAAGTAAAAACGGTCACAGAGAAAGTAGGAGAAATGGAAGACAGGCAAGGAAAGACTAGCATTTGAATTACTGGAGTCTCTGAAGAAGAAAAACAACAATGGAACAGCACTACTATTTAAAACTATAACCAAGAGAGAAATAGGTGGGGGAGATAAAGAGGTACAAACGTCCAGTTACAAAATAAATAAATCACAGGGATGAAACATACAGTGTTGGGAACACAGTCAATAATAATGTAATATTTTTGTGTGGTGACATATGGTAACTAGACTTATCATGGTGATCATTTTGAAATGTATAGAAATATAGAATCACTATTTTGTGCACCAGGAACTAACACAGTGTTGCAGGTCAATTATACTTCAAAACAAACAAACAAACAAACTCATAGAAAGAGAGACCAGATTTGTGGCTACCAGAGGTAGGGGTTGGGGGAGGGGGAATTAGATGGAGGTGGTCAAAAGGTATAAACTTTCAGTCATAAGATAAAGAAGTACTAGGGATGTAATGTACACCGTGATTAATAGAATGAACACTGCTGCGCGTTATATATGAAACTTGTTAAGAGAGTGAATCCTGAGTTCTCATCACAAGGAAAAAAATTTCTTTTTCTTTTATTTTGTATCTACATGCCATGGTGAATGCTTGCTAAACTTACTGTGGTCATCATTTCATGATCTATGTAAAGTCAAATCATTCTGTTGTACACCTTAGACTTATCCAGTGCTGTATGTCCAATTATGTCTCAATAAAGCTGGAAGAAAAAAATTACAACCCAGAGAACTTTCCAGAAACAATAACAACAAAAGACTTAAATCTACATATTCAAAAGACTCACCGGGTACCTGGGAAAATTAACACAGAATGATCAATTCTGAGACATTTCTTAGTAAAATTGTTATATCTCAAAGGTAAAGAAAAAAGTTCCAAGGTCTCCAGACAAAAAGATCAAATAGGGCTTCCCTGGTGGCGCAGTGGTTGAGAGTCCGCCTGCCGATGCAGGGGACACGGGTTCGTGCCCCGGTCTGGGAAGATCCCACATGCCGCGGAGCGGCTGGGCCCGTGAGCCATGGCCGCTGAGCCTGCGCGTCCGGAGCCTGTCCTCCGCAACGGGAGAGGCCACAACAGTGAGAGGCCCGCGTAACGCATAAAAAAAAAAAAAAAAAAAAAAAAAAAAAAAAAAAAAAAAAAAAAAAGATCAAATAACTTACAAAGGCAAAAAAAAAAAATTTTTTTTCATCAGACTTTTCAAAAACAAAGCAAGGCAACAATTGAGCAGCATTTAAAAAATACTTAGAGACTTCCCTGGCAGTCCAGTGGTTAACACTCTGTGTTCCCAATGCAGGGGACACGGGTTTAATCCCTGGTCTGGGAAGTAGGATAGCTGTCCTTCATAAAAGAACCTAGGGTGTTCTGAATCCATGAACCTTCTTGAGGAATCTGTCAGAGGATGAGCTTTGTCAAGCTAAGAGATGACTAGAAATCTTTGGCAAAGGGACTTAGGGTGAGTGTGTGTACTCGCTCAAAACAAATGTAAGGAGGAAGGTGGATGACTACACTGCAAATTTTGAAGTGTGCAAATGAAAACATAGAAGGAGAAGGGACGAATAATCTCACTGGTTGTTATATGGGCAATGGATGGGAGTTTAAGGATATCAATAAAAATGGGTAAACCAGATATTAAAAGGTTAAATAAGAAAACAAGGGACTAAGGGCATTAAAATCGGTTAGGAGTACAAACGTAGCAGCTAGAACAAAAATACAACCCTTCCTAAATTAAAAAAACAACTAAAGATCAAAGAATACACGTCATAGAAAAAAAACCCAGCAAATAAAACACATGCAATTACAAAATATTATGACAGAGTTGAGATTCAGCATATCAGTCATATTGATAAATGTGAATGGACTTAACTCACCTATTAAAATAAAAAGATTTTCAATTTGGATTACAGATCAAGACCAAACTATATGCTATATATAGGATGATACCTAAAGCAAATGGATTCTGAAATGTTAAAATAAAAGCATGGGCAAATCCATACTGGGCAAATGGGAAAAAATAGGAGAGAAGAGGCAGTGATCCTGATAAGAAAGTTCAAGCCCTCAAAGCATTAAATGTGACAAGGCAGGGCACTTTTTAATGCTGGCAGTCACAATTCGTAAAGAAGATATAACACTTATGAATATGTGCACCATATAACATTATGAACCTTATGAAGTAAAAACCTTATGAAGTAAAAACTACAGGAGATGGAAGGATACATAGATAGAAACACATTAATAATAGGAGACATTAACACACCATTCTCGGTACAAGACAGATCAAATGGACACAAATTAAGTGAGGAGGTAGAAGACCTAAACAACACAATCAGTAAAGTAAATCTTACAGGTATATAGCAAGTCCTACACCTGATAATAGAAAAAAACACCTTTTCAAGTGCCCATAGAATCTGGGGTGTTACCACGAATAACTGCTCTGACCTTGAGTGTCTGGGTGGGTCAGCTCACTCTGGAGAGTGGCTGTGCCCCAGTGGCTCTGGCCTCCATAAGCTGCCCACCCCCTACCTACTGTGGCCTGCACTGGCTCAGGTCCCTAGCCCTGCCCAGTAGGGTGTTGCTGTCTGATCTCTCCCCCGTCACTGTCCCGCTGGTACCAAGCCTGAGCTGTGAGGTTGCTGTTTGATGCTGAGCGAGGTCCTGTGTGGGGTTGGGGAGCCTACCAGAGGCTGGAGATGATGTGGATGGCCTGTTGGTGGGTCGACGTGCACAGCATGTCCTGGGGCTCCTTCTCCATCAGAAGCTGGAAATCCCAGGTGAAGGCTGAGTCACTCACGCCTGGGCCTACCTCACTTCCGCCACCAAGTCTCAACCCTGCCTAAAGACCTTGGTGCCCAGCACCCCTGTGACCCACAGGATTATGCCCTAGATCCTCACCTACCCAGGCGGGTCTCTGTGGCCCCCACTTAGAACTCTAGAGCATAGACTTTAGAATAGACAGGTCATGTCTGAATCCTGGCTACCCCCATACGAGTTGCATGACCTTGGGCAAGTCTCCCAACTGCCCTGAGCTTCTTTTATTCACAGAAACCATGATGCTGTTGCCCTCGTGTTACACATGAAGCAAGGAAGGAGAGGCAGAGTGTCTGAGTCACGGCAGGGGCTCAGTAAATGAGAACTGTTAGTATTTTTATTATCACTATATAATCGTCCATCACTTTTGTGTTTCCTCCACTACCCCAGGGATTCCGTGAGGCCCAAATCTCTAGTAACTAGTGGTGTGAGCTAGGTCAGTATTAGCAGAATGGATGGTGCTGACCTTTCTGGGTCTCAGCCACATCGGCTGTGCAGTGCACGTAACTGGCCAGCTCAGGGTCCCTGTAGGAACGACGTCATGTGGGGGCCATGGATGTGCTTCCAGGTGTGAAAGCCTGTGAGGGGCTTGTACACGCTCTAGAAATCCAATCAGCCCAACCTTTTCCAGTGGGTGCCTCTCATGAATGTTGCTGCTCTGAGGGAGGTGCCCCCTCTGTCCCGGGAAGCCCTTCCTCTGCCCCAGGACCTTGCACTCACCATCAGACACTCGAAGAGCTCAGAGACCCGGGAGAGCTCGTAGCTTTGGGCGCCCTCGTTGCGGCTGACAGCCCCCACCAGCATGAGGATGGCCGTGAGGAAGCTCTGCTTCAGGGTTTCGTCCTGGCAAGGGGGCGGGGGCGGGGCGTGGGAACACCTGAGGGGCAGGAGAGCCGTGGTCACATGTGGCAGCAGGGCCTCCGGCTCTGGGGCCACGTAGCTGGGTGTTTTTTTGACGCGGGAACCGGTGCTTTTGTTTAACAATGCGAACACGTGGATGATTGCCTGTAAGAAGCTCAGTGTTCAGCTTCTCGTGACGTGTGGCCACGCCAGGCCCAAAGGCCTCAAGTGTGCGGTGGTCTCACAGGGCTGCATAGCCCCTCAGAGTTACCAGGGTGGAAGCCCCTGGTGCAGGGTGCAGAGTCAGGGGACCGTCATCACAGGCTGTGATGGGCAGTCACCCGGACTTCCAATTCCCCCGAGTGAGAGCCCAGGGTTTTCTTTAAGGGGGGCGGTGGAGGGAGGGGGTCCTCACGAAAGCCCATGAAGCCTTAGGTGGGAACGATGGAGTAGGAGCCCAGGGTGTGGGGGGGGAGTGGGGAGGTGGGCTTCAAGGCCCTGGAAGGTCTGGAATTCTCAGACCCCGGTTCTGGCGGGCTCCGGGGGCCGCGGGGGGTCACACGCAGGAGTTGTAGTGGAAGAAGAAAATCATCCGTGAGAAGACGTTGTCCACCCATGGGAGGATGCGGGCCTTGTCCTCGTCCGCCCTCTGGCCACAGGCCAGGGGGAAGGTGATGCTCGCCCACCTCCACCTCATGTCCTCCGAGTTCTGGGCACAGAACAGCAGGCGCATTCTTAACCACTGTGCCACCAGGGAAGTCCTCGTCCGCATTTTTGCATGCATTCTCAAGTTCACTTCTCTATTTCTGCTCTGAATTTTATTATTTCATTTCTGCTGCTTGGTTTCAGTTTTCTTAAAAAAAATTAATTTATTTTTTATATAACAGGTCCTTATTAGTTAGCTATTTTATACATATGTGTATATATGTCCATCCCACTCTCCCAATTCAGTTTAACTCGCTCTTCTTTCTCCAGTTTCCTCAGGTGGATCTTTGGGAGGGAATGAGTCTGCCTAGTACAGGTTGTTTCCAGTTTGAGGCTCTTATGAGTAAGGCTGCCGGGAACATGCCTGTATGTGTAATTTTGTGTACGAATGTTTCATGCCTCTGGGGTTAATACCTAAAAGTGGAACTGGTGAGTCATAACTGTCTAAGACAATGTCGATTTTCCAAGGAGGTTTCACCATCCCACCAGCAGTGTGAGTTTCCCCGCCAGCATTTGGTCGAGTCTTTCTCTTTCCTTTGAGCTCTGTCCTAGGTGGGTAGTGGCAGCTCCCGGGTTTTAATTGACATTTCACTGAGGATTCAAGATGTTGACTGTTGTTTCTTTGGCTTTTGGTCATTCATACGCCTTCCTTTGTGACATACCTATTTAAATCTTTTATTCACTTTTGCAGTTGGTCTGTTTGTCTTTTTCTCCCTGATTTTGTAAGAGTTCTTCATGTATTCCGAATACAGTCCCTTGTCAGATATATGTCTTGTGAATATTTTCTCCATGTCTGTGGCTTCCCTTTTTTCACTTTCCTCATAGTATTGTTTGATGAGCAGAAGCTTTAATTTAGATGAAATCTAATTAATCTATTTTTTTTTCTTTTTATGATAAGTGCTTTCTGGGTCCTAAGAAATATTTACCTACCCCAAGGTTGGCGAGATTGTCTCCTGTGTTTTCTTCTAGAAGTGTTTTCGTTTTTTTATATTTAGGCCTTGGGTCCATCTCAAAATTAGTATTTGTGAATGGTTAGAGACAGGCATTAAAGTTCCTTTTTCCCCCTAGATACGCAATTGTTGTAAAACCATTTGTTCAAAAGACTCCCCATTGAATTGCTTTGGTACCATCGTAAAAGAAATTAATCGACCATATAAGTGTGGTTTTATATTGGAGTTTCTATTCTGTTCCATTGATTTATTTGTTTAATCTCTGTCAGTTCTCACTGTCTTGTGGACTATAGCTATATAGGAAATCTTGAAATCAGGTAGTGTAATTGTTCTTTTTCAAGATTGTTTTGGCTATTCTAGGTCCTTTGAAATTTCCATATAAATTTTTAACTTATAGATTATGTTTAATTTTATAATAAAGTTAGTTAGGATTTTGATTGGCATCGCATTGAATCTATAAATCAATTTTGGGAGAATTGACATCTTAACATTATTGACTCCTGTTATCCATGATCATATAGCTCCATTTATTTAGGTTTTCTTTAATTTCTTTCTGCAATGTTTGTAAAGGTCTTGCACATATTTTGTTAAATTTATCTGAGTCTTTTATGTTTTTCATGTGGCTGTGTCATTGTGTTTTTAAACCTTACTTTCCAATTGTCCGTTGTTAGTATATAGAAATTCAATTGACATTTGCATATTGATTTTGTATCCTGAGATCTAGCTAAATTCAATTATTAGTAATTAATAGTTTTAGCATTAAAAAAAAAAACTTTTGTGAGATTTTCTGTGTATGCAATTATGTTGTCTGCAAAGAAAGATGGTTTTACATTTTCCATTGCAATCTGTGTCTGTGTTCCCGTTCCTCTTACCTTACGGCATTGGTTAGGACTTCAGTGCAACGTTGACCAGAAGTGGAGAGGGTGGACATCTTTGCCTTATTCTGATCTTAGCAGGAAGGTGTCCATTTATTTGTCACTAGGTATGTTAGTTGTAGGGTTTTCATAGATGTCAGTTTCCTCCTATTCCTACTTTGTTGAGAGCCTTTCTCTTTGTGATATTGTGATTTGTAATAAAAATATATATTTGGTCTTCATCTCTATTTTCATCTGGCACAGAACTTCTAAAACCCTTTCCTAAGTGATTAGAGCAGTAAAGGTGTCTTTTGTTGTTCGTAACAAGCCCGGTTCCACTTTTGGAAAGCCCTTAGGTAACCACAGGATGGGGGCAAGTTGCCAGGGGAACCAATCATGGTTAGAGGGTTGGAACTTTCATTCACTCCTCAACTTTCAGAGAGGGGAGAGGGGCTAGAGATTGACTTTAATCCCCAGTGGCCAGTGATTTCATTAATCGTGCCTATTAACGAAGCCTCCGTTAAAAGCCCCAAAGGACTGGGATCTGAGAAATTTCATGTGCTGAACATGTGTGGACTTTTTGTATATTGCCGGATTTATTTTGCTAATATTTTGTTAAAGACTTTTGAGTCCATCTTCATGAAGGATATTGCTCTGTAGTTTTGTTGTAATGTCTTTGTCTGGCTTTGGTGTCAGAGTTGTGCTGGCCTTATGAAAACATTTTGGAAGTGTTTCTTCTTCCTCTATTTCCTGAGAGAATTTGGATAGAATTGGTATTACTTCTGCCTTAACTTGTGATAGAAAATTAACCAGAAAAGTATCTGGGCCTGGAGTTTTCTTTGTGGGAAGGTTTATAAAATATGATTCCAGTTTCTTTAATACAGGACTTCTCAGACTTTCTGTTTCTTCTCGCGTCAGTTTGGTAGTTTGTGTTTTCTAAGGAGTTAGTCTATTCAATCGAAATTGCCTAATTTATTGGAATCGTATTTTATTACCATCCCATATTAAAGGATGTGCAGTGATATTCTTTCTTTGCTGTTACTGAATATTTTTTATTTTCTTGATCAGCCTATCAAGGAGATTATCATTGTATCAATCTTTCTGAATAACCTGCTTTTGGTTTTATTCACTCTCTACTGCTTGTCCGTTTAAAAAATTTCTTTGATTTTTACTCTACTTTTTATTATTTTCTTCCCTCTACTTACTTTGGGCTTAATTTGCACTTTCGGAGATAGTTTCTTAAAATGGAGGTTTAGGAAATAGATTTTATACACTTTTTTCTTTTCTAATATAGGCATTAAAAATATAACTTTCTTCTAAGCATTGTTTTTTGTTGAACCCCACAGATTTTCAAAATTTCATATTGTGTTTTACTTATCATTCAGTTCAAAGTATTTTTTAATTTCCTTTGTGATTTCTTCTTTGACCTACGGAGTATCTAAGAGTGTGGTCTAACTTCCAAATATTTGGAATTTTTCCAGATGTATTTTTGCTATCCTTCTGTAATTGATGTTCTGGGCAGAGAATGTACTCTGTTTGATTTCAGTCCTTTTAAATTTATTGAAACTTGATATATGGCCCAGCAAATGATCTATCTTGGTGAATGTTCTATTTACATTTGAAAGGAACATCAATTAGATCAATTTGGTTAATTACGTTGTTCAAGTCTTCTGTGTCCTTGTGATTTTCTGTCTCATTTTTCTATTAAGTACTTGTACTGCTGCTGCTGCTGGTGTTATTTCCACTAAATGCCATTTAATTGCTACTATTCTGCTGCTGCTATATGATGATAATAACTAATGTAGGGAGTGAGGGCTTCCTGTCTGTCTGGCACAGTGCCAAACACTACGTGGATTATTTCCTGTCATCTCACAATGAACATTTGAGGTTGGTAATTTTACCCCCATTTGACAGACGAGGAAACTAAGGTACGGAGAGGCAAAGTAGGTCACCCGACATGCAGCTGTGATTGGTTGAATCTGGACTTAAACCCAGGTCTGCCAGGGCCCCATGTCCCTTTTCCCGGCCACACAAAGCCTTCACGTGGTGTGTGGTCGGAGATGGACCAGCATGACACCCATCCTCCGCTGTGGCAACTTCAGTCCACGCCGACCTCTTCTTTCCTCCCTTGGTCTCAGATCTGGCCTCTGCATCCTCTCTGGGCCCCTCAGTCACAGATCCAGCCCCCAGGGTGGGTGGGAAGGACACTTACTCTGTGCCAGGTGCCTAGAGACCAAGGTTCAAATCCCAACTCCACAGAGACCAGTCCCATGACTGTCGTCAAGTCCCCTCCCCTCCAAGCCTGTTGCTCATCTGTAACAGCCTCGCCCTGCCTCCCCCTCTGTCCCCTCCCTCCCCCTCCCTCCCTGATCTCCTCCCTCCTCCCAGGGCTGAGCGGGTGCCTCCCATCCCCCATCATCCCGGCAGAAGGCCTTGTGGCAGAGCTCCCTCCCTACCTGGGCCAGCTGCTCTTCCCAGGAAGCCTTCCCTCTCTCCTTGAAGATTTCCTCTGTGGGATGGAGGACGGGTCCCTGGAGGCCAGACCTGATGTCCATGGCCAGGACCGGGTCTTGGGCTCCATCTCCCCCATCCCTTGGACACGACTGATGTCCTGCCTCTGCCCATTCTGGCTCCATCGGGGAGGCGAGCTCGGAGGATGGCGAGCCGGACTTGGGCTCAGGGTCCAGAAAGCTGGTCTGGAGTTGTGGCCCTGCCACACTTGCTGTGTGACCTCAGGTAGGTCACGTTCCCTCTCTGGACCTCAGGCTCACCAATGGTAAATGGAGGGTTCCCTCTGGGCATGGTTGCTTGGGATGTACTTGGGTCCCCTCAAGGGTGGGAAAACGAGGCTCAGAGAGGGGCACATTGGGAGGCTGCAAAGCTTTTACGGAACTTTGGAAACCCAACCTCAGGGGGAGCGGCTGCTTCAGGGATGGCTCTGGGGGTTTCAGAAGTCACCCAAGGCAAAGAGGGACCTCCACCCAGCCTGCCAGCCCCAGGCACAGGGTGCAAAGCTGAGCCAAGAGTCCACTCTCCCAAGCACGGCCTCTGAGGCCTCCCCGCCGGCTTCCTTGCAGAGAGCAGGGCCTGCCACCCCCCTTTCCTCCCCGTGACCTCAACCCCTCGCCGAGGCTGCTGACCAGCTCCTCCCTAAGGCCCTGAGGTGTACTCACACCACTCCCTCCTCAAACTCCTACTCATCCCTCAAGGCATGGCTCAGACTTGGCTGCCTGCTCCGGGAAGCCCTCCCTTATGGCCACCAGGGCCGCCCGGTACCTCCCCCGCTGGGCAGAAGTGAGCTCAGCTCATGCTTGTGAATGGATGAATGAGTGAGGGATGAGAGTTGGCGCGTGCCTGCCTGGGAGGCTGTGAGCTCCTGAGGGCAGAGCCGGGCACGTGACAGGCGCTCAGTGTTTGCTGTCTTGCATTAGCTGAGCCTCAGGCTGGCAAGACCCTTCCCTGTAAGTCCTCTCTGGGGGTTCTCAGAGACCCCTGCTATCCAGGCGGTCCTTCCAGTGGCTCAGAGGCAGCGGCTGCTGAGGAAACACAGAGACCTGGACCCCACAGGCCCAGGACGTGCGGCTGGGTGACCCAGGCCCGTCGCACAGCCTCTGTGAGCTTGGCCTCCCCGTCTGCCATTGATCCGGGGAGAGGACCACGTGGCAGGGCAGGCCTGCCTCCTGGGCTTCCTCGCTCCGTCCCGAGTCTGTCCAGGCCTGTTGTCGAAATGCTGACAGCAGGAGCACAGGCTAGTGGGGATGGGCAGCTCGGCTAGCCGCTGGTGCCCTACCCTGGGAGTCCCGAAGTGGCCCAGGCTGGCCGAGGGGAGGTGGGCTGCGGGAGTGCTCAGGCCATAGCCCATGGCCCTCCGGCACGGGGATGCTTCACTGTTGCACAGCCTGCGTGTGTCCCACGGATCAGCAGCCCTGCATGCCCCCTCCTGCTCTCTCCTCATGACCTCCCCCTCCACCTGCTGGCCTGGGGACAGAGGGTGGCCAAGCCCAGGCCCTGAGCACGGGACATACCATTAGAGGTCAGGACGCCCATCACGTAGAGGAGGCTGCGGTGCAGGAAGACGCCCGACAGGACCTCGGTCTCCAGGTGCTGGGCCACCAGCTGCCAACAGTGCCTGCAGGTGGCCACCAGCACGTTGCTGGCCGCGTCCCGGTAGCCCTGCTCCAGCTCCCGGGTGCGGGCAGGAAGGAAGAGTGGTCTGGTTTGGTGGGCAGCGCGGCTACCGTCCACCCAGTTTTTCGATAGAAAACTGAGACCGAGGAAGGCCGACATGCATAGCTGGCAGGTGAAGATCAGGTCCAATCTCAGGCTCAGAGCTGCACGTGCCTGTCAGCATCCCCGGTCCTCTGACTGGTCCAAGACCCATTGTCATTCTTGCTTCTGAGCCTTTGCTCGTGCTGTACCTCCTGCCTGCCTTACGGGTCCCACTTTCCCTTGTCTATGCAAACCCTAGCCCTGCATTTGGTGGCATCTGAAAGTGAGGGGGTCTCTGGTCTCTCCCCACGTGACGCTGGTCCCTGTGATGCTGTTTGATCATCCTATGAAATTGTTATATCATTTATAAAATTTTTAAAATTTATTTATTTGTTTTATTTATTTATTTTTGTCTGTGTTGGGTGTTTGTTGCTGTGCGCGGGCTTTCTCTAGTTGAGGTGAGCGGGGGCTACTCTTCGTTGTGGTGCGAGGGCTCCTCGTTGCGGTGACTTCTCTTGTTGTGGAGCACGGGCTCTAGGGCACGCGGGCTTCAGTAGTTGTGCCACGTGGGCTCAGTAGTTGTGGCTCGCGGGCTCTAGAGCGCAGGCTCAGTACTTGTGGCGCAAGGGCTTAGTTGCTCCGCAGCATGTGGGATCTTCCCCGATCAGGGCTCAAACGCGTGTCCCCTGCACTGGCAGGTGGAGTCTTTTTTTTCTGTGGTACGCGGGCCTCTCACCGTTGTGGCCTCTCCCGTTGCGGAGCACAGGCTCTGGATGTGCAGGCTCAGCGGCCATGGCTCACGGGCTTAGTTGCTCTGTGGCATGTGGGATCTTCCCGGACCAGGGCTTGAACCCGTGTCTCCTGCACTGGCAGGCGGATTCTTAACCGCTGAGCCACCAGGGAAGCCCCTCCATTCATTCTTTTATTCACTCATTCATTAAAAAGCCAGACAGAGCTTTCCCCCAATCATCTACCCAACCATCCATCCCCTGTGACTTTAGGCAAATCATTTCCCTTCCCTAAGCCTCAGTTTCCTCATCTCTGGGGATCATAATAATCTTATCGAGAGACTGTTCAGAGGATGGTGCACACGTATCCGTCCACTTTCCTCCCTTCCCCCTTGGCTCATTGGACACATGAGATTGACTTGCCCCAAATCATGGTGCTGCTGTCTGGAGGAACCAAGGTTTGATCCCCCTTTGGGGTCCAGCCCTTCCCCTTGCTCCCCACGACTGCCCTGAGTGGCCCGAGCAGCTCCCACCTCCAGGTTGTCTACAAAGTAGTCATGATGGTTTCCAGCACCAGGTTGGGGTCCCCGTGAGCCACGTTCTTGATTTTCTCGATGACGTACTTCAGGTGGAGGGGTTCTGAACTATTCAGGTCCCGGAGTGTCTTGAAGCAGATGGTTAAAGCAGATGGCAAGAAAGTGTGAGGATCGGTGTGCTGTAGGAATGTCACATTGTGCTAACAGGGCTGGGTGGGCAGCAAAAGGGTAGGGCTGGGAATGGGAAACAGTGATCTGAAAGGGAGGACTGGGAACTGAACACACTGGGAAATCCTGGGCCTCCTGACTGTTCTGTCAGTCCTTCCGGGGCTCAAGGTAGGATGAGAAGCAAGAAAGCAAGCAGGGAATGCATCCTTGTTCATCCATACGTATTTCCATCCATTCACTGATTCATCCTCCTTTTCATGCATCCATTTACCCATTCATCTATCACCCACCTATCCATCAATCCATCCATTAATAAACGTATCCATCTATCTACCCATCCACTCATAAATTCATCTATTCATCCATCTACCCACTCTTCATCCATTTAAAAATTCATCTACCCATCCATCCATTTATCCATCCATCCACCCATCCCTCTGTCCCTCCATCTATTCATTCCTTCATCCTTTCATCCTCCATCCAGTCACCCAACATTCAATGATGTTCATTCACTGTGTGGTCACAGGGCTGTGTGTGCGGCTTAAAGGGGAGTCAAGGCCCAGCTCTGTTCTGAAGGAGCCTCCAGCCCAAGGGAGCCCTACCCAGTATTGGTGGACTTCAGTTCTCTGGGGGAGTTGTATAAAAGGCCCTGGGCACACAGAGAGGGGAGGGGTGATAAATCCTGACTAAGGTGGAGAGTCGGGACTGTCTTCTCAGAGGAGCTGGCACTTTAACTTGGCCTAGAAGGATGAGGGCAAGTCATCCTTTGAATGAGGGGAAAAGCATTCCAGTGAGAGGGCCAGGGGTAAGCTGAGGTTCTAAGGTGTGAAAGGTGCTGGAGGAGAGTGGAGGGTGATGGGTGAGGGAAGGCATTTTGGATGGTGCCTCAGGAGACTTGAAAAGGCCAAGGAGGATGGGCAGGAGTCTCTGCTGAAAGCTGCCTATGTCCACACTTCTTGACACCCCAAGGTCCCAGAGAGTGGACTTCCTCTGGCCCTCGTCACCAGGACTTCTTTGGGTGGAGGGACTGAGGGGGCCTGCTGGAACCTGACTGCCCTGCCTGAGTCCCGGGGCCAGTGGTCACCTGCGCTGTAGGCTTCCTCCATCAATGTCTTGTGTTCCTTGGGCACCAGGGCGGCCTGGTTGCTCTGTGACTTGCAGAGCAGGATGGTGGTGGGGTGCATCCATCTGTCCCTGGGGGCAGAATCCTGGGGCACATTTATGTAAGACTGGTTCTTCGTGGATTCAGAGATGTGGGCGGAGATTCTGAAACAGAAAAGGGGTTCCTGGGTGTATGCATCTGGGTGCCCTTGTGTGCGTTCATGGATGCAGGTGCAGTAGATGCCGAGAGCCACCTTGGTCTGGATCAGGCTTGGCAACATTTTTCCATGCACCCACCCTTCTGTTTAATAGACTGACTGAATCCTGGGAGGAGGGCATGGGTCTGGAGGCCCAAGGGACACGGTTGAATGGGCAGCATCACCTGTGGGCCTGGTGGGGCCTTGTTTCCCAGCAAGTGTTGGTGGGACAGACATGGCTGGCAGGAATTAGAGGGCTCAGGGTATGGCAACCGCTCTTAATACTAATATTAAGAGGACCAAGCCCTCTTAATATTGAACTATGAAATGTGTGTCAGATAAAGTCACTCAGAATCCTCCCATGGTTTCCCTCTGCACTCAGAGAAAAACCCAAAGTCCTAAGAATGATGAAGATGACACTGGTGCTTCCATCCAAATGGAGCCACAAGGACAAGATTCACCCTCCTGCCTTACATAACTGGAAAACTGGAAAAAATATACAAAACCATGAATAACAGATATTAGGCAGAAAGCAGGGCAGGACAATGATTCCTGATGGATGGAAAACCAACGAGGCTGGCTCCAAGTTGCTGCAGCTTGCTGCCTGCAAACTTTCTAATTTGCAGTGCAGTGGGGGAGAGCCCAAGAAAACCTAGGGGTCTACTTGAGTTGAGGAAATAGAGGTGGAAGTTTGGGGAGGCCAAAGTGGCCGGAGTTTGCAGGGAAGAATAATAGCAGAGAGCTGCATGGGGAGGGACTGTGAGCTCTGGACATTTTCAGAGCACCCCCTGCCCCCCAAGTCTTTCTCTGCATGCTGATCAGTACACGTGTGAAAAGAAAGCACCTGCAGGAGCAGAGGAAACAATTCTTGGAGTTTACACAGTCTGAGAGTAGCTCCTGTTTTCATCAGCCGGAGTGGAAAACCTTGTAATTCATTGGGCATTGGTCAGAGTACTATGAATGGTATCACCTCAATAGTGGGGAAAAAGTTCAGCCCTAGACAAGAATGCTTTGGCCTGCCCTTATAAAGCTTAAAGGAATGCCTCAAAAGGACCAAATTGCTTTTCAATAATTTAGTTATATGCCAGAACAAAGCTCAAGAATATTTATAAAGTACAGGAATATCCAGCACCTGAAAAGGTACAATTCACAATGCCTAGCATTGAATAGAACATTACCAGGCATGCAGAAGCAGCAAGAAAATATGACCCATTATGAGGAGAAAAATCAGCAGATCAAAAACAACACATAAATGACACAAATGAGAGAATTAGTAGGCAAAGGCATGAAATATTAATATAGTTATATTCCATATTTTCAACATGGTAGGTTAAAACATAAGCACACTAAGGAAAGATGTGGAAAATATTAAAAAGATGAAAAACACAATGCTTAAGATTAAGAATACACAGAATGAGTTTAACAGCAGATTAGACACCATAGATGCAAAAATTAGTGAACTTGAAGACACAACAGAAACTATCCAAAAATGTAACCCTAATAGAAAAAAGATTGAAAAAAAAAAAAAAAGGAACACAGCATCAGTGAGCTGTGGGACAACTACAAAGGGCCTATTTGAGTCCTTACAGGAGAAGAAAAGAGGACAGAGAAATATTTGAAGCAATAATATCTGAAGTTTTCAAGTTAATGAAAACCATAAACCCACAGATCCAGGAAACTCAGTGAACCACAAGGAAAAGAAACATGAAGAAAACTAAGTTACATTGAAATAAAGAGGAAACCTTAAAAACAGCCAGAGGAAAAAAAGACACATTTTATACAAAGGTATAAAGATAAGAATGAGAGCCATAAGATTAAGAATTAGTTCTTGTCAGAAACAGTGCAAAGTGACAGTGGAGCAACATTTTAAAATAGAAAAGAAAAATAGAACAAAGAAGAGATGGGACAAAGAGAAAACAAATTGCAAGTTGGTAAAATAGAAACCAATAATAGAAAGAGAGATGGGAAATCCCCAAGCATTTGGAAACTAAATAACATATTTTAAAATAAGGCACAGGCCAAGAAGAAATCAAAAGAGAAAGTAAAAAGGATTTTGAACTGAAGGAAAATAAAAACACAACATATCAAAATGCATGGGGTGCAGCTAAAGCAGTGCTTAGAGGGAAATTTGTAACGTTAAAATTTATAGTACTAGAAAGGAATAAAGGTTTGGAATCAATGACCTAAGCTTCCATCTTAAAAACTAGGAATAGAAGGGCATATTAAAGCTAACACAAGAAAATAAAAAGTAGAACAGAAATGAAATCGAAAACAGAAAAACAATAGAGAAAATCAATGAAACCAAAAGCTGGTTCTTTGAAATGATGAAAACATTTTTTTTTTTCTTTCTGGTACGCGGGCCTCTCACTGTTGTGGCCTCTCCCGTTGCGGAGCACAGGCTCCGGACGCGCAGGCTCAGCGGCCATGGCTCACGGGCCCAGCCGTTCCGTGGCATGTGGGATCTTCCCAGACTGGGGCATGAACCCGTGTCCCCTGCATCGGTAGGCGGACTCTCAACCACTGCGCCACCAGGGAAGCCCATGATGAAAACATTTGATAAACTTCTAGCATTATTTATCTGAGGAATACAAGGCTGGTTGAACATTTGAAAATCAATCAATGTGGGGACTTCTCTGGTGTGGAGTGGTTAAGACTCCATGCTTCCACTGCAGGGGGCACAGGTTCAACCCATGATCATGGAACTAAGACCCCACATGCCACGTGGCATGGCCAAAGAAAAGAAAATCAATCAATGTAATTCACTGTATTGGCAGACTAAAGAAGAAAATCATATAACCATCTCAATAGATGCAGAGAAAGTATTTGACAAAATTTAACATCCATTCACAATAAAAGCAGGAAGTAAGAGAACATCCACAATCTGATAGAGTACTTACAAAAATCTTACAGCTGATATCATACTTAATAGTGAAAGATACTGTTTTCCCCATATAATTGGGCTGAGGTGAGGATGTCTGCTCTCACTATTCCTATTTGACATTGTACTGAGGGCTTAGTCAATAGAAAATGGTAAGAAAAGAAATTAAAGGCTTGCAGACTGGAAAGGAAGTATCCATATTTGTAGAGGACGGTATTATCTAAATAGAAAACTCCAAAGAATCTAAAAAAAACCCTACTGGAACTAAAAAGTGAATTCAGCAATTTGCAAATATAAAGTCAGCATACAAAAATCAGTCATGTTTCTATATACCTAGCAATGAACAATTGGGAATTAAAATTAAAAAGGTACTATATACAATAGCACTAAAAGTCATGAGATATTTAGGGATAAATCTATCAAATAATTGCAAGATCTATATACTGTAAAATATAAAATATTGATGAAAGAAGTTAAGACTTTCATAAGTGAAGAGACATACCATGTTCACAGATTGGAAGATTCAATATTGTTAAGATGTCTGTTTTCTCTAAATTTATCTAAATATTCAATGCAATTCCAGTCAAAATCCCAGAAGAATTTTTTTGTAGTAACCAACAAGTTGTTTTGAAAATGTATATGGAAAAGTAAAGGAATGAAGATGATAGCCAAAACAATTTTGAGGAAGAACAAAATTGGAGGACCCACACTACTGATTTGAAGATTTATTATAAAGCTATAGTAATCAAGACAGTGTGGTACTGATGAAAGCACAGAAATATAAATAAATAGAACAAAGCATAGAGTCTAGAAAAAGACCCACATGTATTTTGATAAAGGCACAAAAGCAATTCAATTAAGAAAGGATAGTCTATTCAACAAATGGTGTTGCAATAATTGGATATACACGTTAAAAAAAAAATCCCAATTTATACTTCACTACATACCTAAATTAACTCAAAATGGATCATAGACCTTAAAGTAAAACCTACAATTCTAAAACTTCTAGAAGAAAATATAGGAGGAAAACTTCGTGACCTTGAGTTGGACAAAGATATGTTGTATATGACATCAAAAGCACTATCCATAAAATAAAAAATTGGTAAATAAATTCATCAAAATTAAGAACGTCTGCTTTTCAAAAGGCAGCTATAAAAAAATGAAATGATAAGCTTCGGACTTGGAGGAAGTATTTGCAGATCACATATCTGATAAAAGACTATATCTGATATATACAAATAACTCACAAAACAAAACAAAACAAAACACAAACAACCTAAGAAAATACAGGCAAAAAATTCAAATAAACATTCCACTAAAGGAAAAAAGCAGATGGCAAATAAGCCCGTAAGAATGGCTCAACATCATTGCCCATGAGGGAAACCAATTAAAACCACAGTGGGATATCAATACACATCTACTAGAATGGATAAAATAAGAAAAATCAGAAAATACCAAGTGCTGGTGAGGATGCAGAGTAACTGGAGTCTCCATCATCGCCAGTGAAAATGCAAAATGGTACGGCCAGTGTGGAAAGTAGTTTGGTACTTTCTTAGAAAGTGATACCTACATTTGCCATCCAAATCAGCTATTCTACTCCTAGACATTTACTCAAGTGAAATGACAACTTCGCACAAAAATCTGTACACGAATGTTTAGAGTGGCTTTATAATAACCTCAAACCCCAAGTGTCCTCCAACTGGTGAATGCATAAACAAACTGTGTTACATTTGCAGAAATACTACTTAGCAATAACAAGAAACGAATGTATGTAAATAAAAAAGAAATACTGTAAGTAAAAAGAAAAACAAAAAAAAAATAAGAACCAAAGAAATAAGAACAAATAGGACCCCTCCACCTCACTTCCTTCTGCTCTTTCTTGCTAACCCCGTCCACCCCAGGTACAGTGAGCTCCCGAGGCTCTGCAACCCACCAGGCACACTTCTGTCTCAGGACATTTGCACTGGCTGTTCCTTTGGTCTGGGGAACGTCCTTCCTTCAGAGTTGCTCGGCTCAGTCTAACACCTCCTTCAAGTCTTTGCTCAATTGTTTCTTTCTTGATGAACTTCTTTAAAATCTGACCCTCACCCTGCACTCTCTACCCCCTAAACTTGTCAATTTCTTTCCGTATCCCTTTTCACCTTGTAGCATCATATAACTCACTGTACCATGTCTCTGGTTTATTGACTGTCTCCCCCACTGGAACGTAAACCAGGAGGCAGGGCTCTTCATGTCTTGTTTCCAGCTGTGTCCCCCATGCCTGGAATAGTGCCTGGTATGCTTAGCAGGGGCTCAGCAAATGTTTGTGGAATGAATGGTAGAGCGATGTGTCCAAAGCAGCCATCAGCCCTGCCTGCATCTTCTAGGTACAGCCCTGGGACAGCCCTCCCACCTCGCTAGGTTCCTGGTGGTCTGTCCCCTGCAGCCTCCACACCAGGATTAGCTGCCCGAGCCCTCTCCAGCTGACCATGGGACTTTGCTCTCCCCTCTGCCCAGAGCATGTGTCCTTCCTCCTTGTCCCTTTGTGACGCCCACGTGAAGTCAGCCTTCAGCCTTCCTGACTTGGTAAGAGCATCCTAGCTCTTACCAGGTGTGTCTCCTGGCTCCCTCGCTGACTGATGGCCCTCCTTGGCTCTCCCTGAGCTCCTTGGAAACCTGGTGGCACCACTGACTAACCCCTGGTCGTTTGCCTTCGCAAGTTTCCCTGGGGATGTGCTGGCTGTCTCTGGGTCCCCAACGTGTCCCAGGGCAGGCCCTGAGTAAAGGTCGACTGAACGAGTGAATGAGTGGATACTGCTGAGAGCGTGCTCCTGGGAGGACCTTCCTTGAACAGCGGGACTGTCCTCCTCCCGTCCACCTGGAGCTGCTATCAGCAGCCCTGCCTCCTTCAGCTCCCTTCCCACGTGGTGTCCCTGCTCGGAGTGGGGGCCCCTTCCCCATCCCTTGGCCATGCCCAGCCTGAGGACCCTCCCCCCCCGCCATCTGCCTCTTTGGGGACCAGTGACCGTGTGGCCAGGCAGGGGACACTCCCGGGGTTGCCCGAGATGTTGCTTTCCTGCATGTCTGAGCTGGTGACACAGAGGACTCAGCCCTGACCAGGGGACTTGCTGGGATGAAAGCGTTTATAAAGTGCAGGGAACAGAGACTGGGTCGGGGGGGCACTTGGCTTGAGGGTGGCTGACAGGCTCTGTAGTCCCCGAGCCTGCACAATGCCCTGAGCGGCATCCTTCCTGCCGTCTCCGCTCACTCAGTGAGTATTTAGTAAACGCTTACAGTGTGCCAGGCACCACTCCAGGACCTGGGGGTTCATCAGGGGACAAAAACACCCAGAAGCTCCTTCCCTCGTGGCACTTATGTCCCGGGGACAGTGAGAAGGATGACGGTCAAGCCGGCCAGGCAGTGGGTAAGCTGTGGAGGTTATTTTAAGCAGGTCAGGGAGGCTTGGCTGGTAAAGTAGGCAACCCAGAGTGGGTGCTGGATGACTGAATGATTCAGTGGTGAATGCATGAAGGCATTCTGGGAACAGGGCAGCTCGGCCCTGCCCGGGAAGGATGGGCGCGTCCCTTCCCGTCACCTCTGCCCCGCCACCCACATCACCAGCGCCTCCACCGCCACCAACGAGGATGGCCATGTGTTGGGGGCTTGATCGTGTCCACACTGTCCTCACATCAACCCTGCGAGGTGCTGAGACACAGAGAGGTTCAGTGACCCATCCCAGGACACACAGCCTCTGCAGGACACTGCACGTTCAGATCTGCACAATTCTAAAGCCTGCATCCCGGGGACGTGGCCACCGGGGCTCAGTACACACTCAAGCCCTGCCGGAAGGCCCTTCTTCCTACGGCCTCTCAGAAACCCACTCACTCCCCTGCCACTCCTGGCGGGCTCAGCCATTCACACAGAGCCTGGCCTCCCTCTGCGCCCAGGAGGTGCCTCGGGCTGGTCAGTGATGGCCACAGTCACAAGCGAGACCCCTGTCTCACCACAAACACGCATCCCAGCCCCAAGGCGACCAGGACTGAATGTATTTTTAAAGACAGAAAAACAGTAGGAACGCAGTTAGCAAACAGCTGCAGGGGGAGCGTTTTCTCGCCATAGATGTAATGCAGGATGCGCCGGGGTGAGGGGGGAGACAGGCCTGACAGCGCAGGCAGAAGCAACAGTGCAGAACAGAGGAGCTGCGTTCAGAGGCGGGTACGGGCTGCTGCCCTGGGGACAGCCGCAGGGATGGGAACATGGGCGGGAATCCCGCCCTGGAATCGCCCACCCCCACCCCAAGGGATGGCCTGGAGAGCCATGCCTGAGTTCCCACAGAGCACACCCTGGGCTGGGGGCCGAGGAGGCTGGGGAGGGAGCCTTCAGGCCAGATTCCGACCTGCGACTGGACACGGGAGGTGGAACTGCCCTCGTGCCTGCCTGGGGCGCTGGGGACACGAGACCAAAGTCCCCAGAGGAGCCTTCCTTGGTGTACGTTCCTTGAGTCTGTTAGGTCCTGGGCTGCTGTATCCTCTCGATGAAGTCGAGGTTCAGGGAAGCAGTGGACAGTCTGTCTGTCGTCTATCCATCCGTCCACTCGTTCTCATACCTCTGGTTCCCACAAGCAGTCAGCAGCCACAGGTGGCGCGATGGCAAAGGCTGTATTGGGATTCGAGGACCCCTCTCCACATCACCCCCCAGCCTCCTCTCCACCAAGTCAAGGGGACCCCAGCTGCCGGACCCCTCTCTCGGCTCAGGGCCTGGGGGTCAGCTCCCTGCTGCTCTGCACGGGGTGCTCTCCTGGAAGACCACATGGGGGTCCCCTCCTGGGCTCCCACATGCCCCTGCCTGGCGCTGGGCTGACCTGGGGCTCTGGAACCTGGCTAAAGAGGTCCTGTCGGCCATGGTGTGGCTGTGTGGCTTTTCTGAACGCGGCCTGTCCCTGTTGGGGTGCGGTTGGAGGTGCTGCCAGCTCTGTCCTCGTGCCTGGCGGAGCAGTCCTATCTCTGGGCACGCCCTCCGCCACCCCAGCCAGCCCTGACCTCACCCCTGAGGTCACGAATGTTCCAGCACCCAGCACACCTTTGCAGGAACAGTGCAGTGGAATCGAACACTGTGTTCTGGGCACAGCATGTGCGTGTGTGTGTGTGCATGTGTGTGTACACCTATGTCCCCAGTGTGGCCTCGGGCCCGGCCTCTCCACCTCTGGTTCTCAGTTATCTCCTCCTGGACACCCGTGGAGCTGGCCCCAGCTGACACCTTGATGCACCTTTGAGACGCCTCAAGGCAGAAGGCCCGGCTAATCCCTGCCTGGATTCCCAGCCCAAGCAACTGTGAGGCAGTAAACGTGTGTGGTCTGAAGTCCCTAAGTTTGGGGTCATTTGTTCCATAGCGATACATAAGTAATGTGCCAGGGAAGAAGCGGCAGAGCTGGGACTCTGTATGGCCTCCCAGCAGAAGCTGTCTCTGGGCGGTTCTGGAGTGGAGTTCCCGCTTGTGGCCCCTGGTCCAGTTCCATGGCTGCAGGGAAAGCTGGGTCCAGGAGGCAGACCGGGACTCTCAGCATGGACCCCTGTCACCTCACTTGGCTACTGGAGGCCCTACCATTGAGGACGCCCCAGGGCCCATGGACTGCTGCTGGGCCAGCTTGCTCCGGGGCCACGGGCATCTCCCTCTGCCCGGCCAACCCCGATCTCGAGGAGTCCATGCAGCCACGCTGTGCCAGCAGCCCCTGCGTCCTGGAGATAGTCGTGAGGGGACATGGGCCACCACGGGGGAAACCACAGAGAAACCACCGCCGAGGCCTTGGGGGCTCCGGAGCCGGCCCAGGGCTCAGACCCCAGTTCTGGTTCTGCTGGCCAGATGACCTTTCGGAGGCCATGACCCCTTTAGAAACAGGGGTTGGGGCTTCCCTGGTGGTGTGGTGGTTGAGAATCTGCCTGCCACTGCAGGGGACACGGGTTTGAGCCCTGGTCTGGGAAGATCCCACATGCTGCGGAGCAACTGGGCCCGTGAGCCACAACTGCTGAGCCTGCACGTCTGGAGCCTGTGCTCCGCAAAAGAAAGGCCGTGACAGTGAGAGGCCCGCGCACCGCGATGAGGAGTGGCCCCTGCTCGCTGCAACTAGAGAAAGCCCTTGCGCAGCAACGAAGACCCTACGCGGCCAAAAATAAATTTATTTAAAAAAAAGAGAAAGAAACAGGGGCTGACAATGCTCCCTCCACAGCTAGTTCTGAGACTTAAATCACTTTTCCCTGAGAGGTGCTTGGCACGAGACAGACGCCCAGTGCAGTAGAGCTGCCGGACTTCCTGGGCGGCCTCACCAGGTCTAAATGCGACTGAACTTCACGACCTTCCGTGAGATGCGCATCGTGGACTCGCACCCTGTGGTGGGGAGGAGACCGAGGCTGGGAGGGCCGAGGGCGAAGTAAGCAGGAGGGCAGGTTTCTGGAGGTCTCGCCAGGGCCCCTGGAGTCTTCACCTCACCGCGCACCCAGGAGCTGGGAGCTGGGACTTTCTCCGAGCTGTTTGCTCAGGACACTCTAACTGGGGGTGGGGTGGTCCCTGCACGTAGCCCAGTTTGCGCTCTCCCATCTTTCCGGCACCGTGAAGGGGACTGTGGAAAACTGGGTCCATAAATCCATCTGTGAAGGAGGGTCCCTGGGAGGCCCGATCCCTTGCACCGGCCAGAACAGGCATTTGGTTGTGCCCCTTCTCTGAGAGCTGTGCCCCCATGCCTCCACCTGCAGCCTCTCTGCCTGGTGGCCAACAGGCTTGCATGACTGGGGCTTAAATTCTCAGCAATTTTGAGAGTTGGTTGTTAAATACTGCCGTAGAAGCTTACAAGTCAATGGACTCTGTTAGAAACAGAGGTAGTAAGTACCCCAAACTCATCACTTCCTGCTTATTGGACTATATTTCACTGTCACCTATGTCCTAGAGATAATTTATAGCTGTGTCTGTGTCTATATATGGTGAGGTACTGTGCATCTCTGCCAGACTCCGCGTGCTGTGCCATCACAGTGGCAGAGGGAGATCAGCTGTGGTGGGAGCATTTACACCAGGGCCATGGGCAACAGTGCCAGTCAGGGCCTTTGATTTCTTTCTTTCTTTTTTTTTCTTTTTGGCAAGTCATTGTTGGACATCGACCAGGCTGACTGGGCAAGGTGGGCCAACCATTTCCCCGCCTTAGGAATTTGGAATTGGGGCCAAGAGTGAGGCATTGAGGTTGGGGTCTTCTATGGCTGCCCATAGAGGGTTCCAGGCAGAAGGGAGGAGAAAGTGGGGTACAGAGAGAGGCTGGGCCCCGAGGGAGTTGAGCTCGAGGGACGCGCTCAGGGGATTTCGTGGGTCCTGGCCCCAGACCTTCCCCTTGGGCCTTCTGGGCTCTCGGAATGCACCTGGATTACGGCGAGGCAGGTTTTCTGCAATCTCATTTCCACAGAGAACTTTCCAACAAGCCCTGGACAGGTAATGAATAAGCTGCCTTAGAGGGAGTACACTCGCATCTCTGCAGGGTTCCAGGGAGGCCGGATGTTGGGGGGTGGGGGGATTTGAGCAGTACATAGGGGTGCGGGTGGGAGTGGATGAGTCTCCTCTGTGGACTGACATCAGCCCCAGGGGACACGGGGAGGGACACCTGTTGAGACCTGGGATCTGACCCGTGTCCATCTCCCACTACCCCTCACCACGTCTGAAAATGGTAGATGTCAGGGTCGCAGGTCCCTGGCTGGGTCATGCCGCATGCCTGCTTCCCCCACGAACCTCGCAGGAATTGGGGAGCACCGTCAGCACTGGGGGAACCACCTCTGCTGGATGTGGGCTCCCAGCCTGGTGGCCACTTTTCACAGCAACCTGGGAGCCAGATTGCTCACCACCCTGGGATTGGGATGATGCTAAGAGAGGGTCGGGAACTGACTGGAGGTCACACAGCGGTCGGTGGTAGAGCCAGGTTCAAATTCAGGCCCTCAAACCTCAGTTCAGGGTGAGCATGGTGCCCACAGACCATGTCACACACGCCTCCCCAGGGTACCAGGCCCTCCCCAGAGCAGAGCTCACAGGGGCCTCGAGGCTGCTCCCGCCAGCGCCTCCCTGTTCCGCCGGCAGATGGCGCTGCGGGCCCAGGCAGGACCCGAAGCGGAGGGACACGAGGGGAGGGCGCAAGAGACGTTCCTGCAGTGATGGGCTCTTTCCCTCTCCGCAGCCCTCCCGAGCCCAGACAGCAGGTCGTGGGGAGGGGGCCCTGGCATCCCACCGCCCAGGCACCTGGCACACCTGGGGGTGTGACCCCGCTACCCGCTGGGAGACGGCAGCTATGGGTAGAGTGTCGGCTCACTCCCACCTCCGAGCCTTTGCACAGGCCCCTCCCCCTCCTGGGCTCCCTCCAGCTCCGGCTCCTGCCGGGAACCTGACAGGAGGCTGCTGTTACTAACCCCAGAGAGGAGGGGTCCTGACCCAGGGCCCAGCAGACCAGCCCCTGCCCTGCTACCCAGCCCCTGTCTCTCTGCCCCCTCGCCTCCACCCGCAACTCAGTTCCCAGCTGCAGCCAGGTCGGCCCTCTGAGGCTTTGTGCAGTGCCTTCCTCCTGGAATGCCCTTGACAAAGATTCTTGGGTTCCAGAACCTTCTCCTGGGCCCATCTGTGCACTTCCTCATAAAATACTGTTCCAGCAAGAACCTCCCCCACCGCTGTCCCCTGCCCTCCCCCCTGCATCTGATCAGGTTCCTCATCCTCCACCCTCCCCCACGTGAGGTGTGAGCACCTGGCCTGCCTTCAGTGAGAATCCTGGTGCATCGATTTAGCTAGAATCCCCCTTCTCCTGATATTTCCTCTTAGTAATTTTCCATCTATTGACCGCCCCCCCCACCCCGCCCACACCCCGCCCACACCCCATCCTGCTCCTCGGCCATAAGTCCCCACTGCCCCTGCCGTATTCAGAGCTGAGCCCGGTCTCTCCCCCGTACACCCCCATCACTGTGGTCCCTGCACCTGTAGTGATAACCACCCTTGAATAAGTCTGCCATACCATCTTCAACCAGTGTCAGCCCGCACCCCCCCCCCCCCCGCCCTGCTTTCCTAAAGAAACTCCTCGCCCTTTCCTATTCACGCTTGGAGACCCCCAGCTCAGGTCACCTCCTCTGTGACACCATCCCTGGTTCCTCTGGGCTCCCATAGCATTTACTGTCGCTGCGGAGGTTGGTTCAACGTGAACTCTGAGCTCTGGGACACAGGGTGGTGGAGGCTGGGGCACCTAGAGGAGGGGCCAGGCAGACAGACTCTCCCTCCTGGATGGTTCCCGGGAGCACAGTGGCTCCATCAGACCACCTGGCATCCTCCCGCGATGCTTAAGGCCACTGAGCACGCTCAGCCCAGCCTCAAGGAGCAGAGCTGGGATTCCAATCCTGGGCTCTAGGACTTCACGGCTCAGGGAGGTCCTGCCCCGCTGCGTCTCCTGTGGGGTGGCGGTCAGACCCCCCGCCTCACGGGCCCACGTGGTTCCTGGGGCGCGGGGTCAGTCCGTGTCCTGCCAGTCCACCCAGGCCCACTTGGTTCTGCCCATGCATGCCGTCCTCACCTGCCAGAACCTTCCCTGCCCCCTGCCTGGCCCTGCTCCAGGCAGCCTTCGCCCCTCCCCCAGTCTCCCAGCCTTGGGGATCCCCCGTTGTCCCTTTCTCCCAACTAGACCCTGTGCCCCACGAAGATGGAGACCCGGAGTCCCCTCCCTGCCGTGCTCTAGCATGTAGTAGGCACGCACAGAATGCCTGCTGGGTGAAAGCAGCAGATGCGCTCCTTTGAAGAGGCTGCCCAGGGAGGGGTCCTGCCTCGTGTCTCTGGGGCCCGTGCAATAGGGGGACAGAGCCAGCAGGGCCCCTGGGCCCCCATGCAGGCGCACTGCCGGGGGCGCCTGCTCAGCTTCCAGGCTCCCGCCTCCCTCCACGCCAAAGTAAGAGGGGGGAAAAAGCCCAAAGTAAGAGGTTTTCTTCTCCACTTTCTGAAAATGAGATTTTAAAAATAACCAGGAGGCGGTGGCATTGCCAGGAGGGGATTATGTGGGGAACGGGGATGGCGCGGGCCTGCCTGCCCCTCCTCCTGGGTGCGCCTCAGCCTGGACCTCCCACTCTGCCCCTCCCTCTCCTGATGGGGGAGGTGGGAGGGAAGCCCGCAGCAGGGGAACTGCTGAGAAGGGAGGTGACCGCGGTGGAGGAGGAAGGAATGCTTGGGTTGGGACCCCAGGCCCTCACTGGCCCCCCCACTCTCCCTTGGTGCACCGCTCGGCAGCCACCTGGCCTCCCGGGCTGTTTCTTTTTCCTTGGGGCACTGTGCTCCTTGCTGCCACAGGGCCATTGCACGTGCACGTCCTCAAACTCTTTCCTTCCGTTCACGTGACATCCCATCTTTACCCTCAGCTTCAATGTCATTTTCCCGAGAGGCTGACCTTGACTACAGGATGGTCTATGCGTGTTCCCCCTGTCACTGCCGACCTCACGGTTCCCTGACAGTCTCCTCCCACATCCTCATCATCATTGGGGTTTATTTATTGACTTGACTCTTACTTCTCTCTCCCATGCTGTGAGCCCCTTGGGGTGGGGGCTGAGGAGCAAATGATATAGGTCTCTCCCACCCCCATCACCTGGGCTCTTCCTAGTTCTGTAGTTCAGGGCCAGCCCCTGTGTTTCTTTGTCTGAGGTGCTCTCTGGCTGCTGGGGGAAGATGCCAGGGAATCGACTCTCCTGGGAGCAGCACTTAACTCATGACTGATGGGGGTGGTGGGTGACAAGCCCCTCAGCCCTCAGACAGGACAGCCCCATGAGACTGAGCCCCAGTGGCTCCCAGAGGTAACCACTAGGTTGGTAACACCCTTGATCACTGGCCTCCTTCCGTCCCTACCACGTGCGCTGGGATCACTTCCCACATGACCTCCTGTCCTCAAATCATTCGTAGGGCCTGGAGCTAGGCTGAATAATGACCTCCCAAAGAGATCTATGTTTCAATCCCCGGAACCTGTCATTGTTACCTTATATGGCAAAAAAGGGCTTTGTGGCTGTGATTAAGAATCTTCAGATGGGGAGATTATCTGGATTATCTGGGTGGCCCCTTAAAGCAATCACATGCATCCTTATGGAGGGAGGAAGGGGGAGTTTTGACACAGATGGAAGAGGAGGGGGCCGTGTGACCACAGAGGCGGGGATGCCAAGGGATGCTGGCAGCCACCAGAAGCCAGGAGAGGGAAGAGCAGATTCTCCTGGGAGCCGTGGGGGGAGCACGGCCCTTGACTGCATCCCAGTGATACTGTTCTAAACCACCAGGGGCGTGGTGATTGTTACAGCAGCCCAGGGAAACAATACCATGTGCTTCAGGGGGAGCCCAGACTA
Organism: Phocoena phocoena; assembly: GCF_963924675.1. Lineage (NCBI taxonomy): Eukaryota > Metazoa > Chordata > Mammalia > Artiodactyla > Phocoenidae > Phocoena > Phocoena phocoena. The sequence goes on from NC_089235.1 coordinate 78,752,739, forward strand.
ACGCACACTGGGTCTGTCTTAATTATGGTGACAGGCTGGCAGCTGCCCCTCCATATGCTGAGCACCTGGCCGCCTAGGTGTGGACTACATCCCCCAGCCTCCCTTACAGCCAAGAGTGACCACGTGACTTAATTCTCACCCTGGCATTTGATTTGAGAAGTGAAGGGCACAGTTTCACCTCACATTCTTTTTATTTTTTTTGCGGTACACGGGCCTCTCACTGTTGTGGCCTCTCCCCTTGTGGAGCACAGGCGCTGGACGTGCAGGCTCAGCGGCCATGGCTCACGGGCCCAGCCGCTCCGCGGCACGTGGGATCTTCCCGGACCGGGGCACGAACCCGCGTCCCCTGCATCGGCAGGCGGACTCTCAACCACTGCGCCACCAGGGAAGCCCCCCCTCACATTCTTGAAGGAAACTGCTAGCCTGTGACTGACCCCCACCGCCCCCCAACCCCACCCCGGTGAGAATGCGATGGGGGCATCAGTGGATAAGACCACACCCTTGAGGGGCGGAGCCACAGCTGGAAGGAGCCTGGGCCCTGGATGCCCTGGGGAGCAGGGCTCCCTCGGACTGGACGCCTGGACACCTGGACGGCTGGACAGCTGCAGGAGGGAGCCCAAGGCTCCACCTTATTGAAGCTGCTGTACTGGGGGCTCTTTGTTAACACAGCTGAGCGATCGCCCTACTACACTGGGGCCGAGCAGCCACTAGCAGGCCTGCCCTGTCTACAGTGCTCAGTGACCATCTGTAGGATGAGAATGTCAGTATCGGGTTTCTCTCCCGCATCGGCCCCACCGTATGGACAGCGAGCCACCACCCGGGGCTCACCAGGCTGAGCTGAGCTGGTACGATGCTTGTCCCCAGGGCCGGTGCTTGGTGGCCCACGTCACTGGAGCACGGAACCGTGGACAGCACGGCCGGTCCTGTGAAACACAGGCATCACTGGCCCACGGCTGCCTTTGAGGCCCGAGGGCTGGCTGTGCTTCCGCCCACCAGCGCCTTGAGGACCGGGTCCTCAGCCTCCTGGGCCTCCTCTGAGTTCCAGCCTAGGGCCTGGCTGGGCAGGGTATCAGCCCTGTATGGGGGCTGATGGGCTCCGGGCCGTTGCTTCTCAGGACCCCCAACGGCACTCAGGACCCGGGCCTCCCTGGTGGACGTGGGACCCAGAACCGGTCCTGGGGGCTCGTGCTCATGCCGGGGAGCACCCTGGCCATCGTGCCGCGGGCCCACACAGGAGGGTGCACGGGAGGGCACTGTGCCGTCCTCTCTTGCCAGCTTGGGGCATACAGGGGCATTCTCTTCATTCCCTGTGCTGCCTCTGTCGTTTTGTTAGTGAACGTAGAACATACTCACAAGGGCTTTCGGAGGAGAGCTGGAGATCGTCCGGTCCCTCGTGGGGCTCTGAGGTTCAGAACAAGCAGGGAGGGATTCCTGGGGCCGATTAACCTCGGCGGGTCGGTGGGGTGGGGACGGAGGTCTCTGACTGCCGGGGTGGGGTCTGGACTCCTGAGCAGGGTCAGCTAAGCTGTGGGAGTGTGGGGGAGGGGGCCCTGTGCCTGCTGACCCTCCCCCTCCCAGACCCAGCCCACTTCCAGGTGGGGCTCCTTTAATTGCAGGGTTCTCTGCCTCCCCAGACGGCCCGCCCCCAGTCTCCCGGGCAGCCACAGGTAAACAAGCCTGACCCCAGGCTGCCGACATGGCTTCCCCCGGTTCCCAGGCTGCTGACACGGCTTCCCCCGGTTCCGGGGACCCCAGCCTGGCAGGTCTGCCCCCTCGTCCTGTAGCCACTCCAGGTGAGACGCGTGGTGGGGGGAGGGATGGAGGAGAAGGGGGTGCCAACGGCAGCTGGGGCTCTGAGAAGGTGGGAGAGGCGGCAGTGGCTCCGCCCCCTCTTCCTGGGGAGCGGCTCCTCCAGGGTCGCTGACCAGGGCAGGACCAGGGTGGGGGCAGAGACCTCATCCCCTGATGGTTCTTCCTGCTGTCCTGCAGCCCTTGGACCCCGAGCCTGGAGGTGGGACAGGGTCCTCCTCACTCCTCAGGGTCCCTTCCTGTTCATTCTCTGGCCCCCCTCCTCCACCCCCTCCCTAAAATCCCAGTGCTGGTCCCAGGTGCTCAGAGGCGCACACCCACTACGCGTTGGGGAGGGCAGCCATCCACGCCCACCCAGGGTCATCCTCCTCCACCCCTTGAAGTTTGGACTCTGGCCACTGACCCTCTCTCCATCTCTGCTGTCATCACATTGGTGATCTCCTCCTTCTCCTGGCCCTTCAGTCCCCCCACCCAGCCACCTACACCCTGGTCATGTCCTTGGCCTTGTCAGCATCCAGACTGCAGCCGGGTCCTGACCCCGATCTCAGGACCAGGACCTCAGCACTCTGTGGGCGGAACCGCAGTCCACTGTTTCTAGCCTGTTTCCTGCCTCCTCCCGCCTGTCCTGCTCCCCCCACCCTGCTCATCCAGCTCTGCCATGATCATCACACCCTCACACACACCCTCCTTCCCTGGGCCCTCTCTCGTTTGATGGTACCAGCCCCACCCCCCGCCCCCCAGCTCTCCGCCTACTCCTCGCCTGCACCCGTACAGCTGAGCCGCCGAGCTGGGGATAAACTCATCCACGCTAACGCTCTCTTTAAATTCCTGACTGCAAGCTGCAGGGGGACCTCCGTGAAGAGCTGCGGGTCCCACTGCTTCCCTCCTCCCGTCCAGTCCCTCCTCTCTCCTAGCAACCACCTTGCACCTCCCTCCACAGCCCCCATCCCTCTCTCCCTCCTCACATTCGGTTGCTGGCCTTACTCTCACTCTTTCACAGAGAAACAAGATTCCCACAGGTTCCCGGCACCTCAGGCGCACCCAACCGCACCTGCGCCCTCGGCTGCTTCCTGCACCACCCACCCCTCTCCCAGCCAAGGCCAGCTTTCCGCTTGTCCCAGCCTTGCCTCCTGCCCATGGCCATGACCCCGGCACCTCTCCACCCTCCTCTTCTGCATCCTGACATTTTCTCTCTTCATGAGATCTTTCCCATCGACATAAAATCATGCGGTTATATATCCTGTCTCCTGACCCCACTTCCCTTTTAGCTACCGCCCTATTTCCCTGCTCCGCATTTTTAGCAAAACTCCTGGAAAAGATTATTTATACTCGCTGTCTCCCAGTCGTTCCCTCCCATTTGCTCTGGAACCCACTGGACCCAGTCCCTCAGCTCCAGCACTTTGCTACAGCAGCTCTGGCTGGGGTCAGGGATGACCTCCACATTGCTGAACCCGAGGTCAGTTCTCTGGTCCCGCTGGACGTGACGCATGGGCGGCGCATGGCTTAGGACCTTCCCTCCTCCTTGTTTGGCTCCCAGAACCCCTCGCGCTCCCAGCATCACTGCCGGCTCTACCTCTTCTCCCTGACCTGGTAAGGTAGGGCCCAGGCTGACTTCTCAGGCCTCTTCTCTTTCTTCTCATGATCTCATCCAATTCTGTGGCTTTTTTTTTTTTTTTTTGCGCGGCTTGTGGGATCTTAGTTCCCTGATCAGGGACTGAACCCGGGCCCTCGGCAGTGAGAGCGCAGAGTCCTAACCACTGGACCGCCAGGGAATTCCCTGTGCCTTTCAATACCATCTCCCCGGGGTCTGTCTATCTCCAGCCTGGAGCCCCACCTTGCCTCAACTCCAGACTCTAGCTAACTGTCCTCTACACCTCTTCCCCAGCCTGTCTGAAGGTATCACCTGTTCAAAATTAGACTCTTGATTCCCCATCCCCAGGCTGCTCCCCTCTCAGTAAATGGGGCTTCCTTCCTCCAGTTGCTCAGGCCAGAAACCTCGGTGTCTTCCCTTTTCTCCACTCCCCCCCCAGCACCAGCCCCTCCATCAGCAGATCCTGTGGGTTCCACCTTCAAGACACAGTCAGAATCTGATCACTTGTCTCCGCCACCCTGGCTGGGCCCCCAGCCCCTCTGCCCTGGATCACTGTCCTGGCTGCCTCACGGTCTCTGTGCTGCTGCCCTTACCCCTCACCTGTCTGCACCACAGCCACCAGACTCACCTGGCTAAGTGCAAGTCAAGGGTGTCACTCCTCTCCTGTGCCCCGGGGCCCACTCCTCTCCTCTCCTGGAGGCCCATCCACAGTTCCCCTCTTCTCCACAGCTTTTCTCACCTCCAGCCCACAGCAACACCCCATAGCCCCTCCCGACAGTCCACCCACCTGCTGGTACTGAGTGTGAGGCCAGGCCAGTGCTTTGGACACCAGGGCAGTGCTGTGCCTCCAGTTGCTCACCCTGGAGGTCTTCAGGGAGGAGGTGTCCTGGTGGACAGGGCAGGCTGCCTGGGGTGGGGGCACCGCCATTCTGCCCATCAGAATCTGAGGCTCCTGCGAGGCTGCCTTGGATCTGTCCAAGGTGCTGAGTGCTACGGGCCCCAAGCCGGCCCGGCCCTCTGGCCTCACACCCTGCTCAGAGCCAGTCCACCACCTCTCCCACCTGCGTCTGCGGCTCTGGGAGCAGCTGCTTTGGTGTTGCCTGTGGGACTGAGCCACGAAAGCACTTTCCAGTGACAAAGAGGTTCGTCATGGCCTCATCTGTGAGGGCGGCGGATCAGGCTTGTTGTTTCCATTTTTCAGAAGGGGAAACTGAGGCTCAAGGAAGTTAAAAAACTAGTCCAGGCTCTCCCAGGTGGAAGGTAGGACCTCTGACCCAGGTCTGCCGGCTCCTGGCCCTGGCGCGGAAGAAGCTGAGTGTGTGTTGTTCGCAGCTATAGTGGAGCCTGGCACACAGTAGGTGTCCCAGGGTACTTGTGTGAATGGAGGAGAGTCACTGTCCAGAGGCTCCTGAGCCAGGTGGGTGATCACGTCACCCTCTGGGGTTGCGAGTCCGTTCAGTGTGTGTCTTCTCTGGGTCTGCATCCTCACCAGTAAAACGGCCAGAGTACTGTCACCCCCTCGCTGGGGTGCTGGGAGGAGGACCTGAGAATTCATGGTCAGAGGTTCTTTCATCGCCTCCTCCAAGGCCCCCCAGTCCTGCCTGTCCCCGGGGAGCTGCCCGGTCTGTCCTGTGTCCCCTGAGGCTTGTCTATACCCAGAGAGGGCCCATGGCTGCTTCGTTCAGTTCAGTACACCCAGAGCTAAGGCTTTGCTGAAGGGAGGAAGGAAGGAAGGAAAGGTCTCCTGAACGAGGGGCCCAGAGCTGGCTGAGCAGCCCAGACAAGGTGTGGGTGTGGAACAGCAGCTTGGGCTGCTGCCTGGGGCCATGGATGGGCTTCAGAGGCGCAGGGACCCCAAACCAGGGCACAGTGCTGTGTCTATACACACGTGATTCTCTGAGAGCGGACCCTGAGATTTCACCAGACCCCCGCAGCCTGGGAATCCTCGTGTGAGTCACAGAGATCAGAGATGTTCCCATTTCTCTTGGGACGTGCTCCTGGGGTGGGGGTGGGTGCTGTCCAGCAGGCACAGACCAGCCCAGCTTCCAACCTGACCCCTCTCCCGGGTGAAGGTGCTCTGCCCGCTGCGTCCCAAGGTCGCTGCACCCAGGCAGGACTCCTCCCCACCTCCATGCGCAAGGCCTCGCATTGGACCCGTAGCGTCCGCCCTGCTGAGTGCTCGTCGTGTCCTTGTCCTAGTTCATCCTGGATCTGCCCCGACCTCCAGCTGGGCCGCCACGGTCCATCCTCTGCAGGGGCCCAGGATCGACTTTCAGCCAAGAGCCACCAGGTCACCCCTGCCCCAGTCCACTGTCTGGGGATGAACCCGTGTCCACAGCAGGCCCTGTGTGGTCCCGCCAAACTATCCGGACTCCTCTCCTTCTGGAACTTTCCACCCCAATAGTATTTAGTAGCCATACTCTACACCCTTAGGGCCTTTCTGCCCCTCCTAGCTCCTTGGTGCTGTCCCTGGGGATGCGCCTCCCCCGCCCCTCTCAGCCTCCACGTGGCCTCTCTTGGTCTTCACGGTTCAGCCAGGTGGCGGGTTCTCCCTTCTTCTCTTTCCTCGCCACCCCGACAGTTTCAGGTGGTCGCGTATCCCGGCCGCTCCGTGACCCCTTCCCGCAGGTCCCGCCGCGACCCCGGAGCCCCCGTTCCCGGACATCTACTGCGGGGATGCACAGCTCTGGGAGGCACACTTCCGCGGCATCGGGCGCGCCTACTGCGCGCTGGGCAAGGAGGACGACTTCGCCATCCGCGTGCTCACGGAGGACTTCACGCTGCCTTTTCCTTTCGCCTGGTCACCGGGGACCGACCCGGCCCGCGGGCCGCTCTTCTACGACCCGCACGACCGCACGGGCTTCGACTTCCTGCTGCGGGGCCCCGACGCGCCGCCCCCGGCGCTGCTGCGGCCCCTGCACAACACGGCGCAGGCGGCGGTGCGCAAGCGGCGCCTGGAGCAGCTGGCGCTGAGCTACGCGCGCGCGGGTGGCGGCCCCCGGCCGGGCCTCGCGCCGCTCCTGCCCGCGCCCACCGCCGGCAGCGCCTTGCCGGGGCCCGTGGGGCCTAAGGCCGCCTCCCCCGGCGGGGGCGCCCCCAGGCTGGGTTAGCACGGTACCCGAGAAAATGAATAAAGAGTGCCTCTGCTTCTCCCGCCCCGAGGCTCTTTGCCGGACACACCTGGACGGGCATCTGGTGCCAGCTAGACCCCCGGCGCCGCCCGGGGGGCCAGACGCGTCAGCGGTGGTGCGTCCACTTTGTCCCAAGGAGTTAATGAGTGAAGGGGGGTAAGTGGGAAAGGCCGCGGGGGCGGGTTGGCCAGGCCAGGAGTGGATGTGGGAGGGAAAGGACCCGGGATAGCGGGGATGGTGGCCCTCTGGGGCCCGGCCACTACCCTGTGGTGGGCATTAGCGCTCCCGTCCTGCAGGTCAGGACCCCAGGTCCCGGCTCCTCCGGGATGCCGCTGGGATTTGGTTCGCGTGTGTCTGATTCCAAGTTCAGCAGGCTTCCTGTTTTCCATGACAGAGGGGCATCGGGATCTGGGGTGGGGGATAGGTGGAGAGGCAGAGGGAAGGGCAACGGGTAGCAGAGCAGAGGGGAAGGGACACCAGGAGTTGGCGCACAGGGTGGGTGGGGGAGGGGATGTGACAGGGAAAGGGATGCCGGGGTGGGAACACCACAGGCACAGTCCCCAGACTGCTGCTTTCCTGCTGGCCGTCCATGCTGGCTCTGTGGAGAAGGGCGTGCCTCCTGCCCCGCCTCCCCTTGTGGGGCTGAGAGAATTGGCTGGGCCGGAATGGCCATCAGTGACCCGGCTTCCCTCCTGGGTGCATCTCCCTCTGTAGGTGACAAGCCCTGGCAGGGTCCTGTCTACCGCGGGAGGCCAGCGGCCAGGCAGAGCCGCCGCATGGGGGACCCCAGTGGTTTCCTCCTCTGAGCTGTAGACCAAAGGCCCGGGCTTCCTCTTGTTGGGGGTTTGGATTCCAGGTGTGCAGGTGAGGTGGGGCGGGCTGGGAGGACGCATTCGCACTGGAGTGCAGATGGAATCAAAGCTTTTCTTCCTTTCTTCTAATCCAGGAGTTATTTATAGCTTTCTGGTGGTGGGCAGAAATGGTTTCTCCAAAGTCTTGCTTGGTTTGCAGGAGAACCGGTGACAGGAAATGCGTAGCTCTGGAGGAGAGGGGCTCAGGCTCTCCCAGAGGGGTCCGCAGCTTCCCTCTCCTCTGCCGGTGGCCCCATAAGAACCCCAGCCCTGCTGCAGATTCCTTTCCTCCTGTGGACTCATCTCTCCAATTTTATAGAGACGCGCGATGGTCACGCTGTAATCCTTACGCATGTGCATCCTGATGGGGTGGCAGCAATAGCGACAGTAGGGATCATGCATCCTACGTGTGTAATAATTGTTTGGGTTGCCCCAGAAGCAGTCCCGAGACGTAGATTTGAGTGCAGTGGTTTATTTGGGAGGTGACACTTGGAAACACAGGTAGGGGACGGAGGAAGTGAGACAGAGAAAGGAAAGAAGCCAATAAAGGGCGTGATGTACAGCTGGTTAGGCCTGTGGGCGACTGGAGGTCCCTCTGGAGACCCTGGGAGATGGCGTGGGGCATGCCTCACTGCCATCCCACCCCGGGGACAGGGAAGCTAGTGTTTTTTTTTTTTTTTTAATTTATTTTTGGCTGCGTTGGGTCTTCGTTGCTGTGCGTGGGCTTTTTCTAATTGTGACGAGTGGGGGCTACTCTTTGTTGTGGTGTGTGGGCTTCTCATTGTGGTGGCTTCTCGTTGCAGAGCATAGGCTCTAGATGTGGGCTTCAGTAATTATGGTGCCCAGGCTCAGTAGTTGTGGCGCACGGGCTTAGTTGCTCCACGGCATGTGGGATCTTCCTGGACCGGGGCTCGAACCCGTGTCCTCTTCATTGGCAGGTGGATTCGTAACCACGGTGCCACCAGGGAAGCCCCGGGAAGCCAGTGTTTAATCACTCCCTCCCTTGTCCTGTGGGGACCAAGCACGCACCTCGCCCGAAAGCAGCAGAAATGGGGAGTAACCATTTAGAAACTTTTACAACAAGTTGTCAGAGTAGTTTTATGACTGTAAAGTGTAATAATAAGAATTTAGGGTTTATATTTAGTATATTCTTTTTTTTTTTTTTGTGGTACGCGGGCCTCTCACTGCTGTGGCCTCTTCCATTGTGGAGCACAGGCTCCGGACGCGCAGGCTCAGCGGCCATGGCTCACGGGCCCAGCTGCTCCGCGGCATGTGGGATCCTCCCGGACCGGGGCACGAACCCATGTCCCCTGCATCAGCAGGCGGACTCCCAACCACTGTGCCACCAGGGAAGCCCTAGTATATTCTTTAAGTAGAAATTTTTCTAGAAATGTAGTTTATGAAAGTATTGGTCTGTGACAGATTGGAAATAAAAAAAGACGGTCCTTTATCACCACTAGTTTGAGAAGCACTGACCTAGGGGAGAAAGACCCCACGTAAGTAACCTAGTAAAGGAACAAATGTGATTTTAAAACAAAAGCAAAACAGCCGTAAGTACTATGAAGAAAATGAATAAGGACACAACCCCATTTCAAACAGGCTGGTCGGGCTTCCCTGGTGGCGCAGTGGTTGGGAGTCCGCCTGCCGATGCAGGGGACACGGGTTCGTGTCCCGATCCGGGAGGATCCCACATGCCGCGGAGCGGCTGGGCCCGTGAGCCATGGCCGCTGAGCCTGCGCGTCTGGAGCCTGTGCTCCGCAACGGGAGAGGCCACAACAGTGAGAGGCCCATATACTGCAAAAAAAAAAAAAAAAAAACAAAAAAAACAGGCTGGTCATGAGGGCCTCTCGGAGGAGGTGGTGCTTGAGGTTGGAAGAGTGAGGAGCCAGTCATGTGAACTTTGGGGGAGGGCGCTCCAGGCAGAGGGGACAGCCTGGGCAAAGGCTGGGCAATAAAAAAAGCTTCAGGGCTTCCCTGGTGGCGCAGTGGTTGAGAGTCCGCCTGCCGATGCAGGGGACGCAGGTTCGTGCCCCGTTCTGGGAAGATCCCACATGCCGCGGAGCGGCTGCGCCCGTGAGCCATGGCCGCTGAGCCTGCGTGTCCGGAGCTTGTGCTCCGCAATGGGAGAGGCCACAACAGTGAGAGGCCCGCGTACCGCAAAAAAAAAAAAAAAAAAAAAAAATATATAAAAAAAATTAAAAGAAGCTTCAGGGGTCACAGGACTGGACGGGGCTGTGAGGCCAGAGCTCGCTGAGCAAGAGGGAGGCTCACTATTCGGTGAACGGCCTCCCCCTTACGGGGGCACAAGGCTCTCGACTCCCAAAGCCCTTTCACATTCACTGCATCATTTCATCCTCCTTGTAGTTCCGTGAGGTCAGTGGATGGAAGAGGACCCTGGGGCCTATAGAGGGGAAGGGACGTGCCCAAGACTATAAGCCAGCATGTTATTAGAACTCCATGTGATAGCCACAGAAGGCCTGGCTTCAACAGGCTTAGACTGCAAAAATTTCAAAAATGGTTCATGTAACTGGAAGGTCCAGAAATAAATTGAGCTTCAGGTAAGGTTTGATCCAGGGGCTCAAGGTTTGATCTAGCCCTCAGACTAGCTACCTCAATGGTGGCAGCATGGCTGATGCACCTCCTGGCTTTTCAGTCTCCCTGGCCGCTGAGAAGGAGAGAGGCCACCGGTTTCCCAGAGCTCTCATGGAAGAATGAACCTGCCTCAAGCCCCAAGAAGCCTCCCTGAATGGCCTGTTGGTCCAGTAAGGTCGTGTGCCCACTTCTGAACCAGAGAGTACCCTGTATTGATTGGCCTAGGCATGTGCTTCCTGAACCAATCCCTGTGACCAGAGGGTGGGATTACCTTGAATGGATTCTAAGAACAAGGCCAGGAACCCTATGGTGGACCAACTTGAGGTGGACGGAAGGGATGGTGGGGAGATGACCGCCGTGTCCATCATAGCCAGGAGATGTGAGCACTGGGATCTGGCCCCAGGCCTGACTTTTTCTGCCAAATCACACATTTTCTCTTCCAATTAAATATGCTGTTCCCAGGGAGAAGCTTGGTCACAAATGGCCACAGCAGGTCCTCTGCTGTTTCATGTGAACCAGGGTTGATCATATAATTTGTCTGCTTACCACTCAGTGCCGGGTCTAGTGCTAGGGCAGAGCATTTGGAGAGGGAAGACTTCCTGCATCAAGAAGCCTCCGGGCTGGGGGTTGGGAGACATCAGGACATCTGCTCGTTGCCCCTTAGACGCGTTTCTGGGCAGTCCCTTCTGGGACACAGGGTCTCTTGCCGCCCTCCACCACAAGGAGAGCCATGGAGCCCTCACCTTGCCCTTTTTGCTCTGGCTGCTGGGATGCTCAAAGCACATCTGTGCCCCGCTGCTCTAACCTTCCTCAGGCATCATCTCCCAGGCAGTGTGCCTCTCCCTCTGGCTTCACTGTCTTATCCTGGGCTGGCTTTCAAGTCTTAGGCTGAGGAGTTAGAATTTTAAGAATGATGCTTCCAATTATTTTTGGAAATTGGAGGGAAACACTTTCTTTTGAAAGTTGCAGACCCTGGATCTGGGTGGCAACCTTTCACCCACACCGGCCTCCCATTGACTTGCCAGAAGGTTCTGCTGTCTTCTCGGAACCACGCCTGGTGGTCTGCACTGAGTATTGTGGCTGCTGTGTCAGGGGCCGACTGCTGTGATGTTGGGCCCTGCTACTCCCTGGGGTGGGCAGCGGCTGCAGTCCAGGCTCGGGGGGACGACGGACCTCTGCTAGGATCCTGGATCCTCCACCCACCGGCCTAGGGCTTCAGCAGTAGGTAGGAGCATACGGTGCCTCTGGGCGGGTTGCTGGGGGGTGGAGGCGGGTGATCCCGTTGGTCCGGCCCCTGGGTCAGCCTGGCGCACGGTGAGAGCCCACAGAGAGGCAGATGATTCCACCGGGATCGTCCACTCTGCCAGCGGCTAGCACTTGTTCCCTTGTCTTCACCCAGGGTGGCCGCCCCTCCTCTGTCCAGGGTCCTGTTTCTCCACCCTGGAGCCCAGAACACACCTCCTCTCCAACCCCCCTGCTCAGGGACTGGCAGCCTCGCCGGGTCATTCGCATCACCACTGGTGCAGCATCACGTGGGGCAGGGATGTGACCTGTAAACATTCACTCGGGACCTCTGCTCCTAGAACCTGCTTGGCAGCAGTGGGAGCTCTGAACGTGCGAATGTGACCCGGGGCTATAGCCTTGCTAAGCAGAGGGGCTGGGCATCTTGGGGGTCCCCAGGAGGAGGGCAGGAGTCAGGGTGGAGGGTAGGTTCCCTCTACCTCCCAGCCACCGTGGTGTTCCCAGGGAGGCAGGAGGCTTCACGGCCTTCCTATCCAAAGGAGGTGGCTCCCTTTGATCCCTGGGCTGCTGGGAACAGGGGTCAGGCACGCCCCCCACCACCCACCCCGCCCCGCCCCGCCTCGCCTCTGCTCCAGTTTCCTGGAAACAGACTCTGAGAAGCAGTGAGGATGTTTAATTAATTGCAATTACACTCTTCAAAGGAAGCCGGGAGTTGAAACTTGTTCCTCATTTTACTGTGTTATGATGTCGGCCGGCTCTCCAAATCGATAGTGTTAGAATTTCCGATGGAGGATTAATTGAGTTGCTGCGAGGACCACTCTGTGTCCCTCCCCCTCGGCTCTGGCTCAGGAGTAGGGCTGTGGGGCCAGGGCCGGAGCGGCTCCCTGCGGCCACTAGTGTACTTCACCAAATGTCTCCTGTCCTGCCTCTGGCGCTTCCCCGGGTGGCGGCTGCTCTGCCAGGCCCCTGCGGTTGGGTGGGGTCGCTGACCAGTGCTGGCCAGCGAGTCGCGGTAACCATGCCATCTGTCCCTTCTGGGCCAGAGCAATTCCTGCCAGGGTGAGACCCCCTGGAGTCCTTTTTCCCTCTGCCACGTGACCGGTGGCGCTGGGGACAGTGCCTCCTCCACCACCCTGAGTCCCGGAAGCACCTGCAGCGTGGGTGAGAAATAACCCATTGTTGCCCCAGCCCCTGAGATGTGGGGGGCTGTTTCCTCCAGCAGCGTAAGCTGGCCCCTCCCACTGACCCAACAGGAGCAGCGGCAGGCTCAGTGCAAAATGAGACGGGGTCGGGGGGGTGGGGGGGGCCCTGGGGGCGGTGGGGGGGTGGGGGGCCCTTGTTCAAAATTGGTTAAATTGCAGGAGGGCGACAGCAGAGCGTTAAACCAGGTTCATCCTGCCCCGAGGCACCTTCTACTTCTTTCCATGGCGTCACCGAGCACTTGACGGGCTCTCTGCTCTGAGACTTGGCAGGGAGTGAGGCCAGGAGCCCCTGCCCTGCGGGGTGGGCGGGCCCACGGGAATGCTGCCGTCCAGGGGTGCTGAGAGGCTCGAGGGGCATCGGCGGGCAGGCGGGGGATGGAGGCCATCAGAGAAGGGAGATTTGATCAGAGCCCCCAGGGAAGGCGAGGGGGAGGCAGACGGGGGGGAGGGGAGCCCAGGTGGGCGGAAGTGGAGGGCGCCGGCTTCTCCTGTGGAGTCAGGAGCTGATTAACGGGACTTTGGCTTGTCCCATGGGTGGGTTTGGAGCAGGGAAATGACACCATCTCATTAATACTTTAAAACATGCACTCATAAGGGGGGTTGGTGATTTTGCCCCCAAGGGGAAATCCTGGTTCTTGACGGGGTGGCGGGGGGAGTGAAGACATTTTACTCTTTATGCTTGAAGCACAAATACGCGTGCAGTACGTGCAGAGGCGCACAGTTCATCTGTGGTATGAAAATTTCATGGGGGGCAAATCAGGAGAACATGTCTAAAAAGACTCCTTAGGTGTTGGGGGGAGATAACGAAAGAAAGGCTGAGAAACACCAGTCTAGAAGGATCGCTTTGCTGCCATGGGTTGAAATAGGTTCGGGGCCAGGCTCCCTGGAGGAGGGGAGAGCTAGAGTCTGTTGCAATTTTCCAGCTGAGCCACGCATCTCCCGAGCGGAATGGGGGTAGCGCCAGTGGGGTTTCCTGAAGGTTAATGTGAACAGAGAGAGGGAGAGAAGTCAGGTAGGCCCAAGGTTTGGGCTGGAGCAGCAGGAAGGATGGAGTTTCCATCCCCTGGGATGGGAAGGCTGCGGAGGAGGCCATCTGGGGAGCCTGGGGGACCCCGAGGAGGCGGCAGCCTCAGCACGGTGGAGGTCTGCAGGCAGATAGGCGCGTGGGACACAGGCTCAGCACGGAAGGAGGACCTGTCTGGCGCTGGCAGAGATGCTCGAACAGCCTGGGAGCGGTGCGCTTGGAGCCCCTCGGCTTGGCAGGCCCTCAGGCTTCTCATCTGTGAAATGGGAGCGCTGACACTCGCCCCCCGAGGCTGGTTGTTTTCTGTGGGGTGGGGACTGTCACCAGCAGGAGCTGCTGAGGCCCATTTGAGGCCCCAGTTCTGGGCTGTTGCCGGGGCGATGAGTGTTCCCATGGCCTTTAATTACTGAATGCCAACGAGCCCTGAAATTAAATTAAGAAGAGGAGCTGACGCCCCGGCATCCCTTCTCTCCCATCACCACAGGGTTAATGGGAATCCTGGGGACGGGAGTGGGGGGGTCTGGGGGGCAGAGAGGGGGTGTGGTACGGCAGGTTTCACCCAGGAGGGTGCGGGCTGGAGGTTTACAGGGTATCCTGACATTCAAGGATCTGCTGGGCTCCTGTGGGCCCCAGAGCATCCCAGCCCCAGACCAGGCTGGTCCCATCGTTCCCCACTTTCCCAGTGGGGGAGATTAAGGTATGCAACCATGGCCGGGCAGGGTGACCCGCAGGTTTCTGGTTCCAAAGTCCATGCTTCCTGTGATGGCCCTGAGCCCTGGCCAAGCTCCCTGACCTGTTCGATCCCTGGTCTCCTCATCTGCCGGACAGAGTGAGGGGTGCATGGTGGGGGTTAACTGTCGTGCTAATTGGAGGAGAGGAGGGAGGTGTCCGCACTCAGCCTGGCCCCAGCTGCAGGACTGCCGGCATCTCCCCTAGCCATCGAGGTCTTGGGCCTGGAGCCTCAGGCACCTGTGTCTGTGACGGGCGAGTGTCCCTGGAGTGGGCCTTAGTCCTCTGACCCCCACCCTGCCATCAGTCACCGGCCACACTGGCCTCAGCCGGTTCCCAGGCCGAGAGTGCTGGAAAAATTCCCCAGGAGCTCCCTCCCTCTCGTTCAATTCCTGTTTGTTCCAAATGCGTGAATATGCGATCTTCGCCCACCCCCTCCAGGCAAACTTCCTGCCCTTCTGCAGCCCAGTTCTACATTAATCACAGCTAATTGCTAGCGGGAGTCGTTTATGTCAAGAGCCATTATTCCTGGGAGTAAAGAGAAAAGAGGCTGCCTTTCAGGAAGCCTGGTGTTGCCCGTTGCCAGGGGAGGAACCATGCCAGACCCTGAAGGGGTCCCGGCCTGGCCTGCCCGGCCCACTTCCCATGGCTCCAAACTGCGGGTGACAAACGTGGGGCCTCTGGCCTCTGCTGAATATTCAGGGAAATGAACACCTCCATCACGCTCACGCGGTTTTCTGAAGTTGTTGTGGGTTTCCTTGAAACCGAGGAGAGTTTTTTCTCTTTTTCCTTTTTTGGCAACAACAGCTGGGAATAAGTTGACACTTTCTAAAAACTGCCGCTTCTTGCTTGGGAAGGGAGCAAGGGGGGCCCCACCCGCTCGCCGAGCCCCCAGGCCAGCCCCAGCCTTGCACACCAGGACGGCTCTGTCCCAGGTTCGCTGCTGGGAGGTCAAGCTGAGCGAGGTGTCGGAGGGAAGGGGGGGGCTCACCTCCCAGGACCCAAAGGACGCTCAGGGGGCTTTCTGCACGCTTCAAGTGTTGAACGTTGTTCCTGTGTTTTCCTTTTTATCGGGTCTGAAATCAGTTTATTAACTGGAATATGTCTGATGTGTTAATCCTGCCTGAGGCCACACCTGTGAAGACTGGGGCGTGAGAACAGGTGTGCGGAGCCCCGAGCGCGAGTGTGCATGAGGGTCCGTGCACGTGGGTGGGTGTGCAGATGTGAGCCCGTGTGCGTGCTCGTGTGTATGCACGTGCACATGCGTATGTGTGCAGGCGTGTGCATGTGTGTGTGTGTCTGTGGTCACAAATAACACAAAGGCCTTCACGGTTCCTGAAGCCCCGCCCCCCTCGCCCCGCTCTGTCCCCCCAACTCTCTGAGCTCTGTGATTTTAGGCCCATTTTACTGATGAGAACACTGAGTCTGAGAGGGCTTAGGGACTCTCCTGAGGCCCCCAGGCTGAGAACCAGCCCAGCTGGGACCTGTGTCCACAAGGCCCCCTCAAAGGCGCAGAAGTCGCTGCTCGGAGGGGCTGGGGGGTGGGGGGGGCAGGACAGCGTCCTGCAGCCCCTCCTGCCTCCTTCCACCTCTCCCTTCCCTCCTGGCTGGTCTCTGCCCTCTCACCAGCCCCACCCTGCCCAGTGGGGCCCGGCCTTGTCCTCCCTTTAAGCCTTCTCGTGGCTACTGCACCACTCCCGCACTTCCGCCCCCTGTGCCAGCACCGCGTCGGTCTTCCCACCTCCGGGTCTGTGCTCCCGGGCGAGCACCTCTAAGCCCACAAAAGCTCAAAGGTGAGGTGCAGGTGCTGTCCCCCTGGGCCCCGTGTGCCCATGGCCCCGGGGAGTCAGTGACTCTTCCCTCACCCCCATGCCACCACCGGGCGCCCGGGTACCTCCCCGCTCTCCGCTGTCCACCTCTCTGGCACAGGTAGTCTCCTGGTTGCGCCCACCTACTTTGCACACCTCCTCCAGGAAGCCTTCGTGGATGCTTCCACACCCCGGGTTGGGATCCCCCGGGGTTCTCCCCCGGGACTGTTGTCACCCTGAGTGATCCTCTCTGCTGTGTACCATCTTCTCCTGGCAGGGCTGAGTCTTGCGTGTCTGCGTGCATGGGGCCAAAGCAAATGCTCTGTGGCCTCCTACGTTGGTGAGGTGACCCGTGGACTAGAACCTTGCCTAGAGTTGGAGGCCCACCTCCAGCCCTCAATGCTGAACCCTGCCCCGTGTCACTGGGGGGATGGCAGGTAGGTCCTGCGCTGTGGCTGATGCTGCGCCGTGGGTCCGGGCTTCCTCTGCTTTGGTGTTGATAAGATCCCGAAGCGAGTTCTCAGCCCAGCCAGACATGCGCCCTGATTGATTGGTGATGTCTGCCGCGGGTGTGGGCGGGGAGGTGGCCGCCTGCATCCTGCTGGAGCCAGCCAGCTCTTGACCTTCCCTCCTACCGCAAACCACCTGAGGGCAGGGTCCTGAGGCCAGGGCTTGGGCTCTCTCGTGTCTGTAAGTCTGTCCTGGCGCAGGGATCTTGCCCAGTGGCTGAAGGAGGCCAGAGGAGTGGGGTGGGAGAGGACAGAGGAGGAACAGCTGAGGCTGAGCCCCAAGGGTGAGGAGGGCGGGAGAATCGCTCGCGGTCCCGCCCGGGGCTGGGTTTAGCCTGGGTCCCCGCTCTTCACGCTGAGGCACTGGGGCAGGGGCAGCACTGCGTGGGCCCTGCGCTCTCAGCTCTCCTGGCAACGGTGCCCCAGCCCCAGCCATTCTGGAGCCAGAGAGTCAGCAGATAAGGCGGCAGCACAAAACCTCCTGTCCCACACGGGCAGCAGAGCCCTGCCAGGCTCGGCCCAGACCCCAGACCCTGAGGGCCCTTCAGGAGGCCCGACAGCCTCTCCCCATCCTGGGGCTCCCGGTGTGGGACAGCCCATGAGGGAGTGGACTCAGGCCCCAGGCAATGGTGCCCCTTTCTGAATGCCCAGCAGCCCGACAATGACAGCCCAGCTTCTCCCACCTCCGTCCTCCCCACGCCCCCTTGTCCATGGACGGGTGAGGCGGCCCAGCTCCTTCCTCACCGCCTGCCTCCTGGAGACAGCCCGGGCCTCCGAGTCAGAAAGACTCAGGCTCACACTCAGGCGTGTCCCTTATTAGCTGTGCCATCTGGGTGACGGTCTCCCGGCCTCTGAGTCCCTTTAAGCTGGGGGTGCTCTGGGACCAAGCGAGGCGAGGAGTGTGAGATTGCAGACTGGGACTCCAGAGAAGTCGGGGAGCTGGGTGGGAAAACCGATCCTGCCGCCCTGCTGGGAGTCTCCAGGTCTCCAGGCATGCGGGGCCACCTTCCTAGCACTTCAGAGTCTCAGTGAAGGACCAGATGGTGTTTTGAGCATTTTAATAAGAGCTATTTGCAGTGTTGTCGCCATAAAAAAAATTCCTGCTTAATGAGCAAATGCATGTCAGTAGCGAGTTAAAGGCGCTTGGATGTTTTAAATATTATGTACGTTGTGTTCATGTTAACAAACCCGACTTTTAATTACACCGTCCCCTGCTGCCTGGCTGGGCTGAGTGAAGGGGAAGGGAATAAAAATCAGGCAAAACAAGCATGGTTTGCCGTCAGAAGCGACAGCCAGGCTCCCTGGCTCTCCCCTTTGCAGACACGGCACTGACGGTACACAGACACCGGAGCCTGCCAGGAGTTCCGGGACGGCTCTGCCCTTGCTGACTTTCACTTCTCAGGCTCAGGCTGAGCCCTGATCCTGGTCAGAGAATGAATGCTGATCCCTGGCTAAACACTGAAGCTGAATCCTGGCCATATACCGAGCCCTGATCCCTGACCACAGGCTGAGCCTTGATCGCAGTCAAACATTGAACTCTAACCATGACCTGAGCCCCGATCCTGGGCACTAACTGAGCCTTGATCCCAGCCATGGACAGAACACTGAGCCTGTTCACAGACTGAGCCCTTAGACATGTACCAACGACCTCACTCCCTTTGCTGGTGGAAACAGGAAGTCCCTTAAGGCTTCAGGAAGTCCCCTCCTTCTCCTTCTCCCTCCCCCACTGTGTCCTCAGTGCTGCGAAACGGGGGTCCTTTTTCCCTTTTCAAAGATCTCGCCTCCTGGGGTCCATGAATCTCAACCTGAGCCCATCACCTCCTCACCTACGCCTGCCCCAAACCTCTCTCCTCCTGGGCCACCCCTCTGGCCGGCGTGGAAATCCAGGCCCTGGCTGCGTGCTGCCTTCTGTCCTCACGGGTTCCCGAGCCCCTGAAGGAAGGACAGCAGCTTACGTCTAGTTGTATCCCTGGCGCTGACACTGGGCCTGGGAGGCAGGAGACTTTTATCACAGGTTTGCTGAATGCACGAGCCAGCTGGCCTGGGATCTCAAGGGGCTGCAAAGGAGCATGGCTGGGTCCACGTCCAGGTCAGCCTGGCCCGTGAAGAACTGTGCCTGAGAGCACTGGGGAGGCTGGCCCAGGGTCAAGCTGAGGTTCACGTCCAGGTGTGCCAGAGCCTAATCTAGTGCACGGTGGTGGACTCAGGCCTTCTGTGGGCATTCACTGAGCACCTGCTATGAGCCGGCCCGTTCTAGATCCTGGCGACATGCCGTGGATGAGATGCCATCCCTGCCCTCCGGGAGCTTGGGTCCCATTGTGGGGAGACACATGGGCAGGTGGTCCTGGATAGTGAGAAGTGGTGGCTGGGAGACGGGATGGAGGCTGTTAGGGTCGGTGGGGCAGCTCACACTCTTTGAAGACCCAGTGATGTGACATTGCAGCTGAGCCTGAATGGGGAGGAGAGGTGCTGGGGACGTGGCATTTGGGCACAGGGACAAGCAGGGTGAGTGCCCAAGGGAGCCAGGAGACCTGCGTCCAGGCCAGTGTGTAGTGTTAGGCCCAGCACCATTGGTCTCCAGGCTTCATTTCCACATGCGTACGGTGGGACGATAATTCACTCAGCAAACCCCATCTGTATGCCGGGCACTGTTCCAGGAGGAGACCCAGCAAACGAGGATGCCTGCCCTCCTGGAGCTTACACCTTAGTTCATCAGTTCTCAAAGGGGGGGTGTCCGTGGAACCCCGAGCGCTCCACGACGCTCTCAGGGGACCCACAAGGTCAAAGCCACTTTCACGATAACACTCAGATGTTTGCCTCTCTTGTGTTGGCATTTGCACAGATGGCGCAAAAGCAGTGACAGGTGAAGGGGCTGATGCTTGCGCACAGATCAGAGTGGTGGCACCCACCCCTGTTCCCAGTCATGGGAGTCTTCAAGGCCACACACGTGCAAAACGGGCCCTACAAAGTCAGCTGAAGTCAGCTTCACTTAAGACTCTGCAGGGCGGGCTTCCCTGGTGGCGCAGTGGTTGGGAGTCCGCCTGCCGATGCAGGGGACACGGGTTCGTGCCCCGGTCCGGGAAGATCCCACATGCCGTGGAGCGGCTGGTTCCGTGAGCCATGGCCGCTGAGCCTGTGCGTCCGGAGCCTGTGCTCCGCAACGGGAGAGGCCACAACAGTGAGAGGCCCACATACCGCAAAAAAAAAAAAAAAAGGCTGCAGGGCAATCCTTTCACAGTTGTAAGTACCTGTCTGTGCAAACGTTCTGAGGGGTGGGAGGTGCCCGCCAAGCACCTCTGCTGTGTCCACCACCGTTGTGTTGGAGAAGAGCCCTGGGACCTCTGTTTTGAGTTACAAGCTCAACTAGCCACATTTTCCTGGGAGAATGCGGTCCTGGTGCTCGTCTCCAAGTGTGGCCTCAGTACCAGAATGTCAGTGCTGGCTCTGCGACCCTGCAAGGGCCCTCCTGGGCCTGGGTCCTGGGGGCCACAGAGGACAGGCCAGCGGAGAATGAGAGAGAGCCGCCCACACAGCCCAGTGTCCCTGGGGGGGTCGTCACCTCCTGGGACCTGTGCTCTCATTGGGAACACGGGGTAGTTACACCCTCCTTGAGGTCTTCTCTGAAGTCCAGAGTGTTTGTAAAGTGCTGGTATTTGTAGAGGTTCTAAAAGTGGCCCAACCATTGCTGGGAATAAGAACCTTCTCACAAACCTTATGAAATGGGCCCCAATAGTCTGTTGTCAAGAGGAGGGAACCGAGGCTCAGAGCGGGGAGCTGACCTGTCTGGGGTTTCAGAGCGAGCTGGCGGGGTCGCTGCCCAGGCTCGCCAACCCCCTCCTTGGGGCCGCACGGTGCCCCTTCCCTGCCTGCTCTCTCAGACCCCATGGGGTCCTCCCAGGCTGGTACCCCAGCCTGGTTTGTAGCTCAGGCCTTGCCGACCCGTTTCTCAGGGTGGCTCTCCCATCCAGGGCCGGCTCCGTGGCCATTGTCGTGGGAACTGCCCTCTCATCACCACGTCCTGCTGACTGCGGAGGCCAGGTCAGGTGGACAGAGGAAAGGCTGGCGCTGAATGAGCAGGGGCGAGGGGCCGGTGGGGTGATGGCTTCCGGGTGGGCCTGGATGGCTGAGCACCTCCGTCCCATAGGTGGCTGTGCGTCTTTCCTGTGCCAGGCTAGGGTGGGGGAGCACGATGAGGGGCTGCAGGGCTGGCCTTGGGGGAATGGCAGGCACGAGGACTCAGCGTGGGGCTTAGGGGTTCTCGTGGTGCTCTTTGATTTCAGCCAGGGGCCCAGGAATGCCCAACGCTCCTGGCAGTTACGACCCCCTCCCCAACCCCCGCACCTGGCATGGCACCAGGTAAGCTGGACACGAGGAGGAAAGCAGGGTGAGGAACGAAGAGCCACTTGTTGACAGCTGCCCGAGTACCCTGTGGCCTGGGCAGGGTTCTAGTCAAGGCCAAGTGGGGGCAGGAGGCTGGGACGTGAGCCCACGTTGTAAAGAGGCTGACCTGCGTGGGTCAGGGAGCCTGGGAGAATTGGGATGGAAGCTGTGGGATGGAGGGAGTGTGTGGGGCAGTGTTCCATCAGGGAACAGCCGGTGCAAAGGTCCTGAGGTGGGAACGAGTTGGTATGTTCAGGGGAGAGCAAGGAGTCTTGGGGCTGGAGCTGAGAAGCTAAGGACCTGGGGGAAGTTCACCAGGGGTCTTGGCCACGGCTGGGGATTTGCGTTTTCCCGTGAGTGAGATGGGACCATGGAGGTTTTGGATGGATATTCTTAGAGGGTCTGGCTTCTCGTGGGTCACAGGCCAGGGTGAGGGTAAGAGTGGGGACAAGGGGGCCCAAGCCTGGGACAGGACTCCACTGAGGGGGGGGGAGGCGGCCGGGGCTCCGTGGAAGGGCAGGGGGGTTGCAGGGACAGATAGCAGCGGTTGGGGGCTCTTGAGGCAGGCATGGCACAGTGCGATGCAAGGAGTTCTAGCCTCAAGCTGGGGCTCTCCAGGCATCTTTTTTCACGGAGGCCTCATCCCTCTCCCAGTAGCCCTGATGGTGGCCTGGGCCTAGGTGGGGGTCATTGGGATAGACGGACAAGAGGCAGGATAGATTCAGGACAGGGATCCAAGGTGTCAGGATCTGTGGACAGGCAGACAGTTGAATGGGGGGCCATGCTGGGAGAAGAGGGGTAGGCCTCAGGGTGGACACCGCAGCTGGCTCGGTGGGGCAGCAGGTGGGAAACACACCCGCACCCCTAGGGGAAGTCTTGGATCCCACGTGCTGTCCCGTGTGCGGTCCTTCCCAACCCCTCAGGAGCCACCTGAGTCCCAGGCACCTTTCGCCAAACCAGGGGGCTTGGGGAGCCCACCTAACCCCAGGCTTATTGGAAGGTGGGCTCCTCTTCCTGCCCCCCTGGGCCCAGCGTGCCTGGGGTTCTGCATGCCTGTGGAGTTGAGGCCGCTGGCCAGGACATGGGCCCGAAGGCAGCCTGCATGTCGTGAGGTCACTGGGTTCCCAGCCTGGCCCTGTCCTTGACCTTTGAGTGAACTTGGACCCTCACTGCCCTCTCCGAGTGGCCACCTGCTAGTGAAGGGCCAGAGGACCCTCCAGGCCCTCCAGCCACTGTCTCCTGGGATTCTAAGACTTTCATGGGGCCTGAAATGCAACTGCCCCTCCTTCCGGTGGTGACGGGACAGGGCTGGCTCATCAGAGCTGCCGGAATGTTCACTCTCGGAAGGAACATGCTGCACAGAAATGGCAGCCTCGTGCCGACGAACACATGCTGCCTCCTGGGGGGCGGAGGGGAAGGGGGGAGGCCCCTGACGGGCTCAGGTCTGGAGGCCTGGCAGCTCCCGGGGGAGGGTGTCTGTGTCGCCGGCACCGATGTGGAGATGGCAGACGGGAGCTGCTGCTTGCGAAGCACCTACTGTGTGCCAGACGCTTCTGCACGTCGTCTGCTGCTTCTCAAGGACCTGCCAGGTGGGTGCTACTATCCCTTCCCCCAGGTAAGGAAACCGAAGGGAGAGGGGCCAAGTGATGGCCGGGTCACACAGAGGAAGGGGCAGAGCCAAGCTGGTTGGCCTGTGACCATAAGGGAGGTGGTGCTGCTGTTGGCGTGGGTGGGACAGACTCACTCATCTATCCATCCATCCACCCATCCATTCATTCATCTCCCTCCCTCCCTCCCTCCCTCCCTCCCTCCCTTCCTTCCTTCCTTCCTTCCCTCCCTCCCTCCTTTCTTTCTTTCTCTCTCTTTCTTTCTTTAATTGAAGTCTAGTTGATTTACAATGTTGTGTTGGTTTCTGGTATATAGCAAAGTGATTCAGTTACATACATATTCTTTTTCATATACTTTTCCATTATGGTTTATTGGATATTGAATATAGTTCCCTGTGCTA
The DNA here is from genome assembly GCF_963924675.1 of Phocoena phocoena. NCBI lineage: Eukaryota > Metazoa > Chordata > Mammalia > Artiodactyla > Phocoenidae > Phocoena > Phocoena phocoena. The sequence goes on from NC_089235.1 coordinate 78,775,615, forward strand.
TATAGTAGGACCTTGTTGTTTATCTATTTTATTTTACTTATTTCTGTGAGATCATAATTCCCTGACCAGGGATTGAACCTGGGGCCATGGCAGTGAAAGCATCAAGTCCTAACCACTGGATGGCCTGGGAATTCCCTGTCTGTTTTATATATAGTAGTTTGTATCTGCTAATCCCAAACTCCTAATTTATGCCTCCCCCACCCCCATTCCCCTTCGGTAAACATAAGTTTGTTTTCTATGTCTGTGAGTCTGTTTCTGGTTCGTAAATAAGTTCATTTGTGTCATATTTTAGATTCCACATATATGTGATATTTGTCTTTCTGACTTACTTCACTTAGTATGATAATCTTTAGGTCCATCCATGTTGCTGCAAATGGCATTATTTCATTCTTTTTCATGGCTGAATAGTATTCCATTGTGTATATATACCCCATCTTCTTTATCCATTCATCTGTCCATTCATCCATCTTCCCATCCCTCAGTTACTGGCCTCAGATTGGCCTGGCTCATTTTTACCCTAGGCCACACCAGGGAACTCTCTGGGCCTCAGTTTCCCCTTCTGTGAAACAGAAGGGCCCCATCTGGGGCCCACAACGTGCAGGCTGAGAGTGAAAGTCACCTCCTGATCTCTGCCCCCCGTTACGAGACACCCAACTCCTTAGTGTAAATCCAGACCCTACAGCCCAGCCAGCCTGCTTCTCCCCTCCTGTCTTGCCTGCATCTCCCTCCATCACTGCCCATTCAGACTCCTCCTCTGTGCTCCCACTCCTGGGGGCTGCCTGGAGGACAGACTGATGAGGTCTGTCTTCCTCCATCCCTCTCTCTGCTTCCCTAGCACAGGGGTGGATGGCATGGACTCCATGCCAGGCTCTTGACCTGCCTCTGGCTCACTGATCACCCAGTGCCTCAGTCTCCCCATCTGTGAAATGGGGAGTCCCTACCTGAGCAGGTGGTTGGGAGGATTCAGTGAGACCATGAACCCAGAGCCCTAGAACAGGGCCTGGACCTATTGACTGTTACTATCATCCAACATCTCCTGGGTACCTACCGAGGGCTGGGCCCAGTTCTGGGGTATAGAGGCCCAGAGGTGAGTGATCCTCATCAGGCCCCACTTTCAGGGTCTCAGGTCCAGCTGACGGTCTGACAAGCTGGGGGACACCAGCCATGCAGTGTCATCAATGACTGTACTTGAGGTGGGCAGCTCCCGGTGGGACGTCCAGCTCGGGCGGCCCTACTCCCGCCTGTGCCAGGCCCTGGCGTCGGGCTGCTCCTGCCAGGGGTGGCTCTGAGGGAAGGGTACCACAGCTGGAGTAGAAGCAGGGACCATCCGTCCTCCCTTCCTAGCCCCTCATGTGTGATGTGGGCCCTGATGGGGTAGGACCCTGTGTAGGGCTGGGCCCCTGTCCATCTGGCCGGGCCCGGGCCACAGTGCTCAGTGGTCAGAGATGCGAATTTACATTGGTGAGGTCTGAGCAGGGCTGGAGACTCCTCTGGGCTAGGGGCTCCCCTGGAATCACCCTCCTGGAGTTCGGGAGTCCTTCCTCCCCTACGTCCCAGCTTCCACCTGCTGCAGCTCCAGTCAGCCTAATGGCAGCACTCAGGAGGGTCAGGGGGGTGCAGGGAAGGCTCAAGCCCAGCTCAGGGGGGTCCTGCAAAGCTGCTTGCCGGTGCTCCCGGTGGCGAGCTGTTGATGGAGAAGCTGGAAGCGGCCTGGCAGGGAGCGGAGATGACAGCAGCTCCTGATGAGAGAACGGAGCTGTTATCTGAGCGCTGCGGGCCGGCTCTGCTGCTCCCTCATCCAGAGTGGGATTAAGAGGGAGGAAGCGGGGAGAATTTCCTCTTTACTTTCCATCACAGAAGGCTCTCGGTCAGACAGGGAGCTCAGAAAGGGCCACCTGAGCCACTGCCTTCCCCCAGAACCTCCTGGCTTCATCCGGGTGAGACGGGCGGTCCACGGTCCCGATTTGTGGGGTGAGGTAACTTCAGAAGCCCCAGAACGTCTCCCTCACTCAAGCATCCCCCAGACTGGCCTTCTAGGGCCTCGGAAGCTGCCTGAAAACACCACATCCCCCTGGGAGATCAAGCAGTGTGTCAGGGCAGAAGCAGTTTGGGAATCGCTGGGAATAAGCCCCGACACCTGGGTCCCACCCCTTGTGCACCAGGGACTCTCACACTGCAGAGGACGGGAGGGTCCCTGGGGCCCACTCACTACGTCCAGGTGGGGCTGGCAAGGTGCCTCTAAGTGAGCAGAGGTCTGAGGATGTCCCCACTCCCATGAAGGTGCTGTCGGGCCGGCCCACCCTGCATGCTTTCTTCCCCACCAAGTTCATCACAGACAAATGCCCGGAGGGGCAGCGGCACTGTGGGTGGGGGCAGCACCACGTGACTCCCCACCTTGGGCTCTTCCCTCATTGCTTCACCTTTGCCCTCCCATCCCACCCAATGGCAGCTCCGGGGACCTGTCTGCGGGAGGTGGGAGGCGGGGGTGCCGCCCCACGGAGGAGCCGGCCCCACACAGGACATTTCTCATCTGTCCCTTCGTTTTTTGTTTTTTTTTAAATAATAAATTTATTTATTTTATTTATTTATATTTGGCTGCGTTGGGTCTTCGTTGCTGTGTGCGAGCGGGGGTCACTCGTTGCCGTGAACAGGTTTCTCATTGTGGTGGCTTCTCTTGTTGCAGAGCACAGGCTCCAGGCATGCAGGCTTCAGTAGTTGTGGATCGCGGGCTCAGGAGTTGTGGCTCACGGGCTTAGTTGCTCCGCGGCATGTGGGATCTTCCCAGACCGGGGATGGAACCTGTGTCCCCTGCATTGGCAGGTGGATTCCCAACCACTGTGCCACCAGGAAAGTCTCCTGTCCCTTTGTTTTGATCAGCCGGCTCCACGCCGGCTGCGGGGCTGAAGGGGGAGCCTGTTTGGAGGGCGGATATGCCCCATGCCCTTTCGGAAGCCAACGCTTTTGAAGGAACCTGGAATCTGACACTGGCACCGACGTTGTTCACTGCTGGAGGCCAAGCTGCCACAAATGTAAATTTCTAATTAAAACAGAAATTAATCCTCTCTCCCAACTACCTGTTATCTCCAGCTGGATGAGCAAAAGTTTTATGCCGCTAATTAATGTTATCACCCTTTAGCTTTATTTACATAAGCAGATATAATTCACACGGCTTTGCAGGAGCTGATGGGGAAACTTAAAAAAATTTTTTTTGAGTTAAAAAAATTAATTACCTTGATCCTCCCTCTTGTATTCTAATCACAAACTTGCAGGGTCCCTCTTTGGCGCTCCTGAAACCCTGGGTTGGTTTCTTCTTTGATGAGTGGGAGCTTGTTCCAAATGGAAGGACAAAAAGTTGAAAATTGACGTGGAGCTGCTTGGAGGGAAAGATAGTACCGGTCTTCACATAAAAGGCCCAATGGATGTGATGATTATTTATGGTTTCTGGCGTTGGGTGTTTTTGCTACCCAGTTAAATAAACTCTAAACACCACATTAAAATCTTGCAAAGATCCTGGCAGATTAATAAATCATATCAACTGCTCTGGCATTTGGCGTGGTTTTTGCGGAGGTCTGAATCTGTTTGGTGACTGCACTTTCAGTTGCCTCCCTGGAGGGTCCACACCTGGGGGTCCCCCCAGGGGAGAAGCAGATGAAATGATTGGGGCAGGAAGCCCTGCCCCCTGAGCCAGAGGTCCCGTCCCTCCAGCGTTGTGGCAAGGACCCCACTCAGCTGTCCCCTTACTCTGAGGAAATGGAAACACAGATGTTCTAACAGGCTGCCCGTTGCCTGGAGACTTGCATAAAACGTTACGAGTTGTCCTGGGTGGGAGCAGTGAAGTTGGTCTAACAGTTAATCATCAGACACTTGGTGGACTGTGCTCTCCATGGCCGGCCCTATGGGTGTGAATGTGACCTTTTTTGGAAATAGGGTCTTTGCGGTTGGAATCAAGTTAAGATGAGGTCGTAGCGGAGTGGGGTGGGCCACCCATTGATGTGACTGTGTCCTCATAAGAAGAGGGAAGTTTGGACGCAGACGCAGAGGGAGGACAGTGCCACGTGAAGACACAGAGGCATGGGAGAAGCCACGACGATGGAGGCAGAGCCTCAAGCTCCGGAAAGTCAAGGGGGGGCTGGAAAATCCAGATATCGGAAGAGGCAAGGAATGGACTCTCCCTCAGAGCCTCCAGAAGGACCCACCTTTCGACACCTTGATTCCAGACGTGTGCCTCCAGCCTGGGAGAGGATGAATTTCTGTTGCATAAACGCACCCAGTCTGTGGTACTTTCCCCGCAGCCCTAGGCAAGCAATACAGCCCCATGGAGCTTCCTGTCTGGAGGGGGAGACAGACAGTCAATACTCAGGGAAGCATAACGAGCCTCCTGGGCGGAGCTCGGGGTGTCCCGGGTGTGTGGAGGAGTGCAGGCCACCTGCTCCAGCCCCGGGGGTCAGGGAAGGCTTCCTGGAAGAGGGGAGGCGGGGCTGAGGCTGGATGTCAGTCGGGTGCTTGGGCCCCGTGCAGGTGGCCCGTGCCCAGGGCTCCGGCTCACGAGGCCTGAGGCCCCGTGTCTTCCCTTAACCTCACCCTGGACCTCCACACCTCTGCCACTGCCATCCTGTCCACCTGGTCGCCCATCCACAGACTCCTGCCTTTGAGGTCCTAGCCCACCTGGTGGCCTCACCCAAATGCTGCCTCATCCAAGAAGCATCGTCAAGTGTGGTCCCGGAGGGGCCTCTCCTTCTGCACCCCCAGCTCTCCCTCCGTCCTTCAATGACCGCCCAGTCCAGCCACATGGCTGTTACTCCTGTTTTCTCCCGCTCCCAGACTTTAAGCTCCTCGGGGCCTCATTCCACACTGTGTCCCCAGTCTGTCCCCCCTCGGGGCACACCCAGGTGGTGGTACAGGTTGGCCAAACTCTCTGGTGTGGCCCCCTCCCCCTCCAGTGAGTGCAGGAGCACAGGGCACACTTGGGTGGAGGCCGGCTCTGCCCAGCACTGAACATCAGACTTCGGGGCCGCTGCTTAATCCTCCGGGGCCTCAGTTTCCACACCTGTGACACGAAGGCGGTTCCATCGTCCTGTGTGCCTCAGGGCTGGAGTGGCGGCACTCACCCGTGGGAAGGTGTTGACCATGCACCCCTCCCTCGCCCCAGACTCTTCATCTCCTGCCTGGGGAGGAGACCTGACCGCGACTGTCCCCTCCCACCGGCTGGCCTGCGAGCCTGGGATCAGACATGACCCTGCGATCTGAGGCCGGGGCTTCTGAAGAGCCCCGGGTGGGTGAGAAAGGATGGGGTTTCTTTCAGGAGACGATAGTCAGGGTACCTTTGAAGACCCATCCTCCCCCCACCCGTGCAGAGAGCAGCTGTGCAGAGTCTGAAAGAATTTCCTACCCCTAGAGAGGTTCTGGTGTGTTTCTTCCCCTCCTTGAATGAAGGCAAGAAATGATGCTGAGTAGAGAGTAATTACCCAAATTGAGGCGGAAATCAGTCCTGAAAGGCAGAGGAATGAAGGGGATCCGCCAGGAAGCAGCGCCCGCCCTCCTGCCCACCTGCTGCTCTGCTTCCTCGTCCTCCGTCCCGGCCAATGGGATGCTGTCGTCAGAGTGCTTCTGGCTCTAGTGGCCTGGCCCCTCCCCGTCCCCCGCGAGGGTCCCGGGGTTCTGACCCCGCCCCCCCCCCAGGGGCCGTCGAAAACAAAACTCTAAAATTTTGCATCCTAGCATCACAAAATGGTAAAGAATCGTGCAGGGATGGAGCCACGTAATTCTTTTCCTTTCCTCTTTTTAAAATTATACTCGGTTTTTTTTACCTGTTTAACGGGGAAAGATTACACGACACCTGGGAGCAAAAGAAAGCACAGTGCAGGTCGTGCATTTCGGGGCTGTCTGGAAAGTCTCCCTTTTCAGCAGAAGCTGCTGGCCGTGATGTGGGGTTCACAGGCTCCGTGCTGCCTCCCCGCGGGGGCTGTTCTCAGGGGCAGAACCACCTGAGCTGTTCAAGGGGCCAAGAGCCCATTTCAGAGCCCGATTCTGAGCTTTGGGAAGAAGTTGTGTAGATGCCTGGGGGTGAGAAGGGGCAGGTCAAATGTGAGGGGCCCCTCGGCCGCCCCCGCAGGATCACAGCAGGTCACGTAGGCTCCCCTACGTGAGGGGAGGGACCCCTGCTAGGAAACCAGTTAACTCGGAAGAAAACGAGTAACTCTGTTTGAAGAGCGCTGTTTAACACAAAAACCACGTGATTGAGGTATAATTCACATACCACACGTAGTCCGTTGACTTACAACGTGCCGTTCGTAGCTTTCAGTATTTTCACGGCTGTGCTGTCGATTTTAGAGCGTTTTCGTCACCTGATGAAGAAACCCCAACAGCCTCCACCCCCGGTCCCCCCTCCATCCCCTTTGCAACCACGAATCTGCCCTCTGTCTCCAGGCATCTGCCTGCTTTGAACGTTTCCTACAAATGGAATCACACGTGTGTGGTCTCCTGTGTCCGGCTGCTCTCACCGAGCCTCTTGTTGCCAAGGCCCGTGCACGTGGTAGCGTGTGTCGGGGCTTCACTCCTTTTCTAGGGCCGATCGCATCCTGCTGTGTGGATGGACTGCACCCTTTACCTACATCAGGTGATGGACATGCTGGCTGTCTCCACCTTCGTCTGTTACGGATACGGCTGCTATGAGCATCGCGTACACATGTGTGCGTGGACGTACGTTTCCATTTCTCTTGGGTGCGTACCTAGGAGCGGCATCTCTGGGTCATGAGGTAACTGCGCGTTTACGTTTTGAGGAGCCGCCAGGCTTTCCCAGAGCAGCTGCATCATTTCACACCCCACCGGCCGTGTGTGAGTGTACACGTTTCACCTCCTGGCCAACACTTACCACCTATCTGCTTGATTCTGGCCACCGTAGTGGGTGTCACGTGACATCTCACTGCACATTTAACAACTAAGCCAAATTTACAAACTTGCTTGACCCCCCGAGCCCCGCTCTGAGGAGCCAGGATGCAGGACAGGATGTGGCCCCCACCCCCGGCTCCCCGGGACACGCTGGCCTGGCACAGCGCTGCCGGGGATGCCTGTGGCTCTGCGGTGGCTACGTGCTGTGACTGGGTGCCCAGGGCCCGCACGGGGCGGCGCTCAGTGTCAAGTAAACGCGGGAGTGAACGAGCAAGGGGGGAAGCAGTGGAGGGCTGGATTTCCCCACGCCTACGGAGGCCGGACAGAAGGAGTGTGCTGGAGAGGGACCGGGGGAGCACGGACAGCGGCCGAGAGCAGTGGCGCCCTCGTGGGTTCCTGGCTGAGTGGTCCTGACAGCTCTGCCTCGGGTTCCTCATCTGTGAAACAGACGCCGCAGAGGGTTATTCTCTTAGGTTGGCTTCCCCTAGAAGCAGGCTCTGTAAGTTGGTGATGAGGGTGCTCTGCTCCTCATTCTTTCGGGGACCCGAGGAGGGAGGTGAGTGTTGCTGTAGCTGCAACGGGAGTGTCCAGTCCTAGCGAGGTGGCAATAGTGGAATTTTAGGTGCCAAAGTGGACCATCAGAGCTGTGTTTTAGTTGCAGGATAGGCCTTCATGTTCCTTTTTGTGCAGTGCCTCTGAAGCAGGGAGGGCAGAAGCTACTGTTGCACCCATTTGCTGGATGTGGAGACTGAGGTCAAGTGAGCCCAAGGGGAGCCGCCTTGGGTCTTTCCTTTGGACCACTTGGAAGAGGCACAGGCTTTCAAACCAGTTCTCACCTCCTGGATTGATGATTTGCCAACAGAGGCTGGGTTTGCTGCTGTACAAACAGTCCAGCCTCAGTGAGGTAACAATGAAAGGGTCTGTTTCTCTTCGTGCAAAGTCAGCTGCAGGTTGAGGGGGGGGGTGAAGCTGGGGTGGGGGATGGGGGGGAGGGTGAAGCTGGGGTGGGGGGTGGGGGGGAGGGTGAAGCTGGGGTGGGGGGTGGGGGGGAGGGTGAAGCTGGGGTGGGGGGTGGGGGGGAGGGTGAAGCTGGGGTGGGGGGTGGGGGGGAGGGTGAAGCTGGGGTGGGGGGTGGGGGGGAGGGTGAAGCTGGGGTGGGGGATGGGGGGAGGGTGAAGCTGGGGTGGGGGATGGGGGGGGTGAAGCTGGGGTGGGGGGTGGGGGGGAGGGTGAAGCTGGGGTGGGGGATGGGGGGGTGAAGCTGGGGTGGGGGGTGGGGGGGAGGGTGAAGCTGGGGTGGGGGGTGGGGGGGATGGTGAAGCTGGGGTGGGGGGTGGGGGGATGGTGAAGCTGGGGTGGGGGGTGGGGGGGAGGGTGAAGCTGGGGTGGGGGGTGGGGGGGAGGGTGAAGCTGGGGTGGGGGATGGGGGGAGGGTGAAGCTGGGGTGGGGGATGGGGGGGTGAAGCTGGGGTGGGGGGTGGGGGGGAGGGTGAAGCTGGGGTGGGGGATGGGGGGGTGAAGCTGGGGTGGGGGGTGGGGGGGAGGGTGAAGCTGGGGTGGGGGGTGGGGGGGATGGTGAAGCTGGGGTGGGGGGTGGGGGGATGGTGAAGCTGGGGTGGGGGGTGGGGGGGAGGGTGAAGCTGGGGTGGGGGGTGGGGGGGAGGGTGAAGCTGGGGTGGGGGATGGGGGGAGGGTGAAGCTGGGGTGGGGGATGGGGGGGTGAAGCTGGGGTGGGGGGTGGGGGGGAGGGTGAAGCTGGGGTGGGGGATGGGGGGAGGGTGAAGCTGGGGTGGGGGTGGGGGGAGGGTGAAGCTGGGGTGGGGGGTGGGGGGAGGGTGAAGCTGGGGTGGGGGGTGGGGGGAGGGTGAAGCTGGGGTGGGGGTGGGGGGAGGGTGAAGCTGGGGTGGGGGGTGGGGGGAGGGTGAAGCTGGGGTGGGGGTGGGGGGAGGGTGAAGCTGGGGTGGGGGGTGGGGGGGAGGGTGAAGCTGGGGTGGGGGGTGGGGGGATGGTGAAGCTGGGGTGGGGGTGGGGGGATGGTGAAGCTGGGGTGGGGGGTGGGGGGAGGGTGAAGCTGGGGTGGGGGGTGGGGGAGGGTGAAGCTGGGGTGGGGGGTGGGGGGAGGGTGAAGCTGGGGTGGGGGGTGGGGGGAGGGTGAAGCTGGGGTGGGGGGTGGGGGAGGGTGAAGCTGGGGTGGGGGGTGGGGGAGGGTGAAGCTGGGGTGGGGGGTGGGGGGAGGGTGAAGCTGGGGTGGGGGGTGGGGGGAGGGTGAAGCTGGGGTGGGGGGTGGGGGGGAGGGTGAAGCTGGGGTGGGGGATGGGGGGAGGGTGAACCTGGGGTGGGGGGTGGGGGGGTGAACCTGGGGTGGGGGATGGGGGGGAGGGTGAAGCTGGGGTGGGGGGTGGGGGGGGAAGCTGGGGTGGGGGGTGGGGGGAGGGTGAAGCTGGGGTGGGGGGTGGGGGGGATGGTGAAGCTGGGGTGGGGGGTGGGGGGAGGGTGAAGCTGGGGTGGGGGATGGGGGGAGGGTGAAGCTGGGGTGGGGGATGGGGGGGAGGGTGAAGCTGGGGTGGGGGGTGGGGGGAGGGTGAAGCTGGGGTGGGGGTGGGGGGAGGGTGAAGCTGGGGGGGCGCTCCACGGAGTCATCCAGAGCCTCGGACGACAGAGCCCCCTTCTGGGGCGCTGAGGACAGTGCAGGAGGGGAAGACAACTCGCGGCTGGTCTGTGCTCGGCCCCCGCAGCCCACTGGGAGATGGCGCGCGGCCGCAATGTCTGGGGACCCCACTGTCCTCTCACAGCCCCCACACGGGACTCTGGGGGAGCCTGTTTCCTTAGCTGCACAGTCGGGGGGGACCCCATCGCCCGCTGAGGTCTGTGGGCCTGAAACACCATCGTGGTATAATCGGGTGGTGCTTGATAAATGCTTAGAGCCCAGCCCGGGGGCTGGATTTGGGGGTGGGGGACCCCCATGCCTTGGAGCCCTGCATTGCCCGAGTGAGTGGTGGAACTCGGGGCCGGGAAGGGGAGCTTGGGGGTGCGTTCAGGGGCAGCCTGCATCACTGGCGGGGGGAGGGAGAGCAGCGGTGGCTCATGGGAAGGAGGCGGGCCTGGGGCCACTTAACATTTGACTGTCACTGCTGAGTGCTCCCCGGGGCCAGCCAGGCGCGCTGGCAGTGACATTAGCCAGGCTGCAGGGGTGGCACAGACTTGCAGGCAGGATTTAGGGGCTCCAGAGGGTTGCTTAACGCGCCGGCTTCTTTGTCCTCCTGCCCCAGCGGGGAGGGCGGGAGGGAGGCCAGGAGAATGCTTCGGGATGTGGCTGTCTGTCCCAGCAGCAGCCCTGGCCCTCAGTCCACGGACCACGTGCTGGATCAGGGCTGATCCCACCCCTCACCCCACCAGCTGTCACCCAGACTCCCATGTGACACCCCAACCCGGCCTCTCCCGTGGGCCTCCTCTCCCTCCTCCAGCCTTTGGGTTATCTGCCCCCCTTCCCCCCCAGGCCTAAGCTCTGGGGGCCCCAGGGATGGTCTGCACTGCAGTGCTACAGGCTTCAAGGAAGAGGGTGGGGTTGGGGAGTCGGGCCGGGTTTCCCCTCACGCCCTGATTCTGAGGGGCACGGCGGTCCCTCCCCAGCGTCCTCCCCGGTCAGCCTGGAGTCCAGCGACGGGGACCCCCAGCTGTGCAGCGTGCCAGCAGACACCTCATCGAGCAGCACCCCGTAGGTGCTGGCGGAGACGCAGGGCCCCGATGCGGAGCTGGTGGGCGGAGCCCCCCACCCCGGGCCAGGTGCAGATGCTGGGCTGGGCTCTGGCCCCTGGAGGTGGTAAGGCAGCCCCTGCCTTACAGTCTGAGGCTCGGTGGTCTGAGTGGAAAGGGCTTGGCTCTGGGCTCTCGGGCAGGAAGGGGCCTCAGGGAAGTGGGGCTGAGATGACGGCCCAGACCTCACCTGCCTCCCGGCTGCTTCCTGGTCAGCCACACCTGCTGCTCAGGCTGCGGGTGAGGCAGCGGGTCTCTGCACCCTCCGCGGGACACCTCTGCTGGGGCATGTGGCCCTCTTCACTGGCCCTGGAGGCTGGGGACAGGCCCTGCCTCCTCGGTGAGTGCCCAGCCTGTGGGGATGCCTCCCAGGGGTCTGCTGGGTGTGCCTTGCCCTGGAAAGCCTCCCCCTCTGTGTGGCCCTGGCCGAGCGCTGGTCACCGCTGGTCACTGCGGCCTCAGCTGCATCTCCGGGACCAGGACCTCTAGGGAGAAGGCCGTGTCCCCTCTGGAGGCCCGGTCCTCTCCTCTGCAGCCCAGAAGATGCGCCAGGCTGCCCAGGCCCCCAGGCCTTCACCCATGCCGATCCCTCTGCCACAGCACTGCCTCTCATCCCCTGCCGACACTGGCCGGCCTGTGAGACCCGGCGCCGGGGTCACTTCCTCGGGGTGCTCTGTGCTGGTTCCTCCCGGGTGAACAGCCCCGCCTCCACGTCCTGCACCTTCACGGCACCCAGCCAGTCGCTCCCAGCGGGGAGCCTGGAGCAGCGAGGGGCCCCTCCCACCGATGGCCTGGCCTCTCCCGCCAGCTGCCTGAGGGCCCAGAGCCGTCTTTACCCATCAAGTCCCGCGCGTTGGGCACTGGCCTGGGAACTTGGGAGGGCACCATATGGCAAGCAGGATAAACAGGTGAGTGGGATGGAGGACGGACACAGCAAACAAAGAACAAGGACTTCTCAGACAGCGGTAAGTGCAGAGAGCGAGGAGGGAGGAGGGCCGGGGCAGGAGCCGGGTGAACCCAGCTGTGTTTTATCACACCTGCCCCCAGCTCTGTCCTCCAGGTGTAGAGGGGCCTGGCTTAACCTTCCAGAACCATCATCTGTATTGTCCTCACCATCACTGTACCACTCCCGGGGAGCCGCCCTTTCCACTTCACAGAGGGCTTTTGCATCGGTCACCTCATTCACGGGGTTCTCACATCAACCAATGGGGCCAGCAGGGGTGGTGTTGTACCCGTTTTACAGATAAGGACGCTGATACCAGAGAGGGGAGATGGGCCTGCCTGCAGGCTGAGGGTGGACAGCTCCACAGATGGGCGCTGAGAATGGATGGACAGATCAGGGAGGGCTGCCTGGAGCAGGCATGCTGAGGAAGTGGCTTAGAATTGGCCAGCTTAAAGCAGAGGCTCTGGAGCCCCAGCTCTGCCCTACTCCTCTGAGGCTTCGAGAAATCCCCTCGGCTCTCTGGCCTCAGTTTTGTCATCTGCAACATGGGTACAACCTGGACTTTGCCCAAGGCCCTTTCTTCTCTGAGGTTTTGTGACCTTGAGTTGAAGGCCAGCTTCTTCCCTGACCCTGACTCTTTTCAGATGAGATGGCAGGGCCAACTGAGGGGCTGTGTTCTAGCTATGGGCAGTGGGGCTGTGGCATCGTGGGAAGGGCCAGTGGAGGTGTTGGTCTAGGAGATTGTCATCCTGAGCAAGCTGGACTGGAGTGAGGGGAGGAGCCGGGGACCTGCTTGTCGCTCAGCCCAGTACCTGCAGCTGCCGTGATGATGGGAGGGGAGAGGGATGCCCTCGAGAGACGCCAGGGGGAAAATCTGCCTGCCCTTTGCAGTCTGGAGCCAGTTGCCTGGGGACACAGGTGGCCAGGTGTCTGACCCATCCAGCACCCCAAGGGGATCTCTCTAAAGCCATAGATAAGATTAAGTGCTGGAGCTGGGGCCACCTGTGTGGATCTTAATGGCTAACTCCAATTTGTGGAGTGTGAGCACACCTGGCGGGAAACGTGGACCATCCATCGGAGGGGAAAACGGTCTGACAGCCACATGGCCAGAAAGGCTTCTGTTTGGTTTCGGGGCTGGATTAAGTGGGGGAGACACCCTATTTCTCTTTCAGGACTAGATGCCGGATTAGCCCACTGGCCGACGTTTGTGCCATCAACAGAGTCTTGGTGACCTTGTGCAGTACTGCCACGTACAGTCGCTCAGGCTGTGCACCTCACGGTTCTATTGTGAATAGCGACCCATGCCATGTGACTTTATTTTGTGTGAGGTTTGAAACCGGGGCTGGCCAGGGTTCCTCCCCTCCCCCGCTCTGCCAGTAAATGCTAATGCTTCTCTTCCTTTAGGTCTGTCCATTTCCAATGTCCCCACCTTTGGGAAACCTTCCCAGAGCCTCCTGGGTAAAGCTAACTGCTGCCTTCTCGATTGTGACAGGCCACACATGGCCATAGAGTCCCTCCCCTCCTGTGTCCCTGCCCCTTTGCAAAGTGACCTTGCAACTCTTCCTATCAAGAGGCAGAGCCAGCTTCCCACCCCTTGATGGTTTGGGCTCTTTGGCCTGCTTTAGCTGATGGTACAGTAGCACATGTGAAAAGAAGACGCTTGAAAAGTGTTTAAGCTTCGGGACGTGCCCTACCTTGCAGCTCTTGGGCACCCAGGGATGACCACATGAATGAGCTGGGCTAGCTTACTGGCTGATTAAGAACACATGGGTCAGTTACCTCTAACAGCCCTTTGGACAGCCAACCAGATGCCGGACATGGGAGTGAGGCCATCTGATGGTAAATGCACACCTGAAGCCAGACAGCATCAGTGGTGCAGAGATGAACCATCTGGCTGAGTCCTGTTCAGATGACCAACTCACAGAATTGTGAAAAAATAAATGATTATTGTTTTAAACTACTAAATTTTGGGATCATTGTTACACAGCAGTAGCTAACTGATACACCTGTGTTCCCACAGCACTTTATTCCCACATCACTATTACTGCTTGGATAATCCTTGTGGTAGTGACATTACTGTGGTTAAAAGAACAAACTTCAGAGTCAGAAAGACTTGGATTCAAACCCAGTTCTGTTGAATCCTGGTCTGTGGCCTGGACATGTGACTCAATGTCTCTGAGGCTCAGATTCCTCATCTGAAAATGAAGACTAAAACTCCGAGGTTCCAAGCTCACTGGTTATTGTAATGATTAGACAGACACGAAGAACTTAGTCTTAGTACACAGGCGGCACTCAGTACGCGATAGCTGGTATCTTTCCCTGCTGGTCTACACACAACTCCTCATGGCTCTTCCCAGGATCCCCGTGACCTGGGTGGGGGAGGGGCTTGTCTTGACCTAGGGGTGCTTGGGCTGAGAACTCCCGCGGCCAAAATACCCCTGCTCCTCCGAGGTCCTTTCCTCCACACCCCAGGAGACTCACCCTTCCAGGGAGAGCTGCTCTCCCGTTATTTCTGGGAAGATTTTTTTTTCATCGTTCATCTTGGCATTTATTGTTGACATTCCAAGAACAGTCAAACAAGATTAATGGCCCGTCTCCAGGACCAAGAGGCGGCTAGCCTCCCTCACTGTAATTCAATTCTACCTATTGACAGCATCAGAGGTGCCTGCGTGGGGGGAGGGGGGGCCGGGGGGGGGGCCGGGAGGAGGGGCCGCAGGCTCTGGCCCTGCGCGGGACCGGCCGCTGGAGGGAGTTAATGCCCTTAGAACACCTGGCCTGGGGAGGCTGGGGCACTCCTCGGGCACGAGTTAGTCTGTGCAGCCTGGCTGGAGGTTGAATGCCCTGCCCTGTCGCTGTTACCATTGCTCTTGTGTCGTCATCTCTGACCGCGGTTTCCCTCCCCGTCGGACGGGGTGACACTGCTGCTTTGCACTTAGCCGGTGCTCCTTAAATGTGGCCTCTCATCCCCTTCTCTGCTTTGCCCCGACACAGTACCTTGGGCCAGACGACGCACGCGCCCTCTTCCCTGCTCACCTGTGGTGGGCGATGCCTGCTCAGTGATGTCACGGTCGCCCCTGGTCCCTGCACTGGGGCCAGGGGTGGGCCTGGGCCACAGATGGGGAGAGCCTGCCTCCCACTTCAAGTGGCCACAGTCTGCTTTGGGGCCAGAGAGAGGCAACGCGGCTGACACTGGCCCAGCTTTAGGTCTTCAAAGGGCGCTGTGTCCATCATCTCACCTGACCCTCCGCACAACAAAGGATTAGACAGTGGCTGTGGGTCAAGCAGACTTGAGTCTTGGAGCCCTGGCTCCTCTGCTGATGGGCTGGGTGCCTGACCTCTCTGGGCTTTAGTTTCCCATCTGTCAAACGTGGTGATAACAGTGTTGGTGTGAGGCTGGAAAGAAGAGGCACAGGCCCCAGGCTTGCATGGCACCTGCTGTGCTCAGTAAGTTTAAGTTCTCCATATCTCTGTCCCCACCTGCCAAGGGGTGAGTACCCTGTCCCTGCAGGATCCCAGATCGGCTCTGAGCAGGTACCAATGTCTGAGGATAATGAAGTAGCTGGGGTTGTAGCTGGGACTTTGAAGGGTGGGAAAGACATGTGCATGCGTGTGTGTGTGTGTGTGTGTGTGTGTGTGTGTGTATGTGCCTGGGCTCCCACCCCTCTGTGCTCCTCTCCTCACACAGCTTCCTCTGTCGCTCTGGTCCATCCTGCCAGGGAGGAACCCTTCTGTGGCATAAGTGAAAGGCTCCCCAAGAGGATCCTAAAGGTGTAAGAAGGCAACTTGCTTGCATACCCCCAGTGCCGGTAGGCTCACCACCTCACAGACAATCCACTGTCTTTGCACAATGCTGGATTGTGCGCAGGTCCCTCCTTGGACTAAGCCAAGCCACACTCTTCTCCCTGCCCCTGGCTCTTCCCACAGGAGCCGCCTAGACAGTGCCCCTGCCCCAGGCCCCCTTCCAGGTGAGCTCTCCAGTCTCCTAGTCTGGCCCTGGTCGCCTTCCTCCAGGCACAATTAGCTGAAGGCCCAGCCTGCCCTGAAGGAAGCCCCAGGTTTCACAAGCATCTTCCTTCTCCTTCCCCTGCACCACACATTTGGGTCTGGACTAGTGTTGCAGAAAATGCACTTGTACACACATATGCACTCATAGGACACACACATGCACACATAGATCCAGACACGCACAGGCACGATTGCACACACAGGCACAAAGGCCGCTTTGTGGACACAACTGGTGGCCGTGCAGAGCCAAGAGAGCCAGGAGGCAGCCCTGAGTGGCTGAAGGGTAGGTCACGTGTGCACAGCCGGGTGTACCCTCCTCCTAGCCTCGGGGGGCAGCCTTTCCAATGAGCTTTGTGGGGTGAGGGGCCCTGAAGTTGCCTCTGGCCTCTCCCCTGTACCCCTGGTTAAACATTTCCTGGGCCAAGATGCCACCTCCTGTACCAGCTGACTGTCCCACCTGTCGCTGACGGCTCATGGGGACAGGAAGGCCTCCTGCATACTCAGAGCTGGCTTTTCCAGCCCCCTCCCACCTGGAATGCCGGCCCCCGGGGCCTCGCCAAGCCCAGGCTGGCAGCTGATGTGTTTATTTGCCTGGTGGCGGGGATGGGCGAGAAGGCTTGGCGGTAGTTGGCACATTTTGTAGCAATCATCTCCTGGCACCTTCTGCCACAGCGTGTAGGCCGGCGGATCCTGTTCATCATGGCCCGCGGCCTGCGGCCCCCTCGCCTGGCAGCCTCATTTCCCTCCCCTGGAAGGATGGAGCTGTTCTGACCCCTAGCAGCATTATCTGTTATTCCTGGGCACATGGCTCTCTCCCGGCACGTGGATGGAGCCAGGGCCTAAGCACAGGACCCGGCAGGTGGGCTTGTGTGGGGGGGCAAGGGTGGCAGGCAGGGGATGGCTCTGCATCGGGGCCTGCAGCCGGCCAGGCCCAGGTAGGATGTCAGAGACATCGTCTTGGTTGATTCTCTGCACAGCACTGCATCTATTTCATCAGCAGGGAGACAGGCGGGAGAGGCTGAGGCCCCACGCAAAGTCACGCAGCCGGGGCAGGTGACGCTGATCCCAGGTCCCCCTGGTTATAGCCAGCCGTGGTCAGACCTGGAGTCTGGGCCCACCACAAAGTGAAAATTGGAACCCATTGTTCAACAATTATTAATGATTACTATTATTAATTATTAATAATTTCAAGATGGTGAAGCTTTCCCTGCCTTCAGTTTCCTCGCCTCGAAGAGGGACGCAGGACGCAGCCCAACGCCAGGCCTGGGGTCCAGCGGGGGCAGTGAGTGGGGCAGTATCAAGCAGGGCTCCCGCAGGGGAGTATGTCTGGCACCGTTATTAGTGCTGTTCTTTGTGGAGAAATGATGGCATGAGTGGGAAAGGCAGCGACAAGTTAACCCTACACTATTAGCAGGCAGCCCAAAGTGTGCCACGTGATTAGTTCCTGCATCGTGCACGCGGACACCCAGCATTGCTGGTGCTGGATCTTTGCAGGGTGTAGACCTTACCCGCCCTGGGCTCACTCCGACTTCCGCGCTCTCTTCCTGGGCCACACAGGCTGTGGGGGCGGGGGGTTAATAGGAACAGCGGGAAGGAAATGGGATTTGTGTTTCTGGGTAGAAGGTTCGCTCTTATCTCTCCATGGGGAGGCCAGACCCAGCCTGCTGTGTGGGTGGCGGCTGGACCCCTCAGCTGACCCCCTTGGGAGTTGGGTGGCCTGGTTGCTGGCCCCCAGGAGCCATGGTCGAGGGGCTGGCAGGCACAGAGTTGGGGCTCCCCTGGTTTTGCTGGGCAGGCAGCCCTGGCTTCTCCCGATGGCCTGCCTAGTGTACCCCCCACCCCAGGCCATGCCTCCCGGGGTCCATGCAGCCAGCCTCACGTGGCAGCTTTGCTCCACGGGGCCTATGGGTGCTCTGATGCGTGCAGTCCCTCCCCTCCACCTCCATGGCTCTGCCTCAGTTTCCTTTGGGAGGACAGTCCCTGTGGCCTCCTCACTGAGGCCCAGCCTCCAGCCTCATCTGCCCCCTCCACTGACAGCCACGGTCAGCGCTCCGCTGTGCTGTCATCTCTCTCTGCTCTAAAACCATCAGCGGCTCCCCGCCCCCTACCTGGCAGCGTCCCAAGTTGTGGATTTCTGGAGCTGCTCTCCTCTTCCAGCCGATTTCCTCCCTCTTGGCCGTCCCTAGTGCCCTGTTCTGATGCCCGCGAGCCCAGCTCCCTCATCCATCCCTTCAAGTCCTTTCTCTGTCGTTTGCAAAGCAGGTCAGAGTCATCTATGGTTCCTCAGCGCCTTGGTCCTCAGCCTGGGCTTGGAGGGCTTGGGTGACAGGCCCCCAGTGCTTCAGCCTCATGCTCCATCGGCCTCCCCCCGCCAAATCTTCAAACTGTGCTCTGGGTGGGGTGGGGGAGGGGAGGAGGGCCAGATATGCTGGGAATCACAGCCTACCCCTCGTGACTCTTGACGATTCAAGTGCTATCAGCCTGGTGCAGGCTTTGCCAGCCCTTCATTAAGAATCCCACCGGACTCGGTACAGCCCAGACCTCAAAACCCTGAGCTTGGGGCTGCTCTCTCTCTGCACATGAGGTGACTGTGTTCCGCAGGCCCCTACACATTTCCACGTCTATGTTTCTGGGTTCCCCCTCCCCACAACTGGCTGCCGGGGGACCCCCTGTGGTCACCTCTTGGAGGTCCCCAGAGATCTTGTCTGAAGCTGAATCAGCTCAGGAGTCGAGTCCTGGGACTTCCCTGCTGTTCCAGTGGTTAAGAATCCACCTTCGAATGCTGGAGATGCGTGTTCGAGCCCTGGTCAGGGAACTAAGATTCCCACATGTCGCGGGGCAACTAAGCCTGCACACCACAACTACTGAGCCTGTGTGCTTCAACTAGAGAGCCCGCGTGCTGCAAACTACAGGGCCCATGTGCTCTGGAGCTGGTGCGACACAACAATAGAGAAGCCTGTGCGCTGCAACGAAGATCCCGTGTGCCGCAACTAAGACCCTATGCAGCCAAAAATAAATAAATATTTAAAAAAAAAAAGAAGCGAGTCCTGCACATTCCTGCTGGAGACATGAGGGTCCCACTCGCCTCAGGGACCGATGCCCTGGCCCTCGAAGGCGGGTGAGGGTGCCTCTTAGTTTGGGGATGGCCCTCTGTGCACTAAGACACCTCACACCCTGAGCTAGGATGCCCATCTTTGAGGGAGACAAGGATCCTTTCAGCTCTGGCTCTGCCAGGGGAGTCCTGAGGTGCTGCTGGGTGACCAGATCCCAGGTCTGGTCTGTCACTGATGTGACATGGACACAGATCCAGGAGCCTGGCTTCCTTGGTTCAAGCTCCAATCACCACTGTGACTTCAGGTAAGTTACTTAACCTCTCTGAACCTCAGTTTCCTCACCTGTAAATTTGGGAATCTCTACATTTGTTGTGACTTTATAATAAGTTCAAGGTGCTCAATGTATAAAAGTCTCCTGGATTTAACTGGTTCTGTTGGTGGGGTTTCTGGGGCCCTCTCCCCAAGACTGCTGTGGTCCCGGCCACCAAGACCAGGCCTGGTGTTTGCGTTAACCCTTCTCCTAAGAACTGAGGTCATGGCCTCCCTTTGGGGTTTTGAAAAGCAATGGGACCTCTCCATCCTTTTGCAGAAGAGCAAGGCTTTCTAAGATCAAACCACGAGGCTCTGATACAATCTGAAAGGGATATCGATCTGTCACAGATGTGCAGGTCTGCAGCGCGAGCCCCTGGAGAGGGAGATGAGAGCTCTGCCTAGTCAGTTGTCTTGTGTTCGGAGTCGTCTCTTTGATCCCGTAAAGAGGGTCGGGTTCCAGTGACTTTGAGGATGGCTGCCGAGCTCTCTTCTAGAACACCTGGGAGCAATTGTGGAGGCTGCCACCTCTTACTCCTGGGGCCTGGGGGCGGACACTCGTCACCTGACGGCCTACAGGAAAGAAGAGGGGTTAGACCAGTCAGCACCACGGACAGCACCACCAGAAGCGTTAACTTGCTGTTGGCCATGAGCCGGCAGCCTCAGAGGGGGGCAAGGTTTCCAAGGCAGCAAGGGACAGGGCCGGGTGTGCAGGCATCTTGTGGGGCTGTCGCAGGAGTAGAGATGCTGGCAGCCAGCTTCCTGTCAGATGACCACTGGGGAGGGGACCGAGCATCCTGCACCCCACTGAGGACTCCCTGAGCAGTTACGCTGGGGCTGGAAGGCCAGGGTGCAGGGCTGATGGGGGAGGCTGGGAGGACGCCCTGGCTCAGTGGCCCGCATGGGCAGTGTCTGTGCGCGGACAAGTACCCACTTGGCCAGGACATGTGCTGTCGGTCAGGGAGCAGCCTCAGTGAGACCCCGTGGAGGGGACTTTCTTGACACGGCACCGTACCCCTTTGGCCATGCACGTCCATGGCTCCTCTGCCTGGCCATCCTGGAAGCCCCAGGACACTCAGTCTACGCAGTGGCAGCTGGGAGGATGGGGGCGTCCATGCCCCTGAGCAGGGCCCCACCGGTGGGCCAGGAGAGGGCAGACAAATGCCCAGCCTCCTGTCTCCAGGGGACACTTCTGATGGGTCCTCAGCTCCCAAGTTATGGCCTCTGAGACCCCAAGTCTTGTGCATCTGAGGTGACCCCTCTCCTGAACTCGGCCAGCTCCTTACTCATGGCAGGGGCGTGAGTCAGACCACTGACAGTCTAGGTGTGAATGCACCCGCTGGGCAATCCGGGCCTGCCTTTGGCCTGTGTGAGTCGCACTTGCCACGTCAGTAAAGTGGGGGCAGTGGTACCTCACTCCCCGGGCTTTGCTGAAGTCCATAAAAGTGGATAACAACGAGATTTTGCCTAAGTGCTGCATGTGGGGCTGGGCGGGGGGCTGACCACGCCGTGCTTATGCAGCCCTGGCCTGAGGGGGGCCTGAGGCCCTTATGCTCAGGCTCTCCTCAGTGCCTCCCAGAAACGCCACCATGTAGGTTACAGCCCCCACCCCGCCGTTTCCTCCTCCTCCCGGCCGCCGCCAGCTGCCCTTGTGGCCGGGTCAGTCCAGGAGGTGGGCCCTACTCCAGGCAGAGCTGCTCCGGAGGCACCGCCCGGGAGGGCGGGCCTGCTTGGATGGACGACTTGGCCGTGCTAAGCGGGGAGTGGGTCCCGCGGGAAGATGGAGAGAAATAACGGCCTTCCCTCCTGACGGCTGCGTGGCTGCAGCAGGGGGCGCTAACACGCAGGCTGTAGATGTGCCCTCGTCGAACAGGGGCTGGGATTCTCTCCCATCTCTGCTCAGCACAGCCTTGGGGATCGAGTGTGCTCTCAGTCACCTCTGGGAGGGACGATTCCTCCTTGGAGATCCTTGGAACCGCGTGGCCTGAAGGACTGGGGATTCCAGCCGAGGCGGGGGCGGGTTAACATCCCAGGGGGCGGCAGGGTCAGCGAGGGGACAGGAGGCCGCGAGGGGGACGGTTTGGTGAGGCCACAGGAGTTGTCCAGAATGCTGAGTTGAGGAGGCGCCGCTGGGGATGGACGAGAGGGTTGCCGAGGACCTGGGAGACAGTGGCCGGCTTGGTCAGCGGGGTCTGGGACAAGCTGCAGGGGAGACAGCAAACTCCGCTCCAGCTGCCTGGCCTGTGGCCAGTCCCCTCCCAGAAGAAGCTGCTCCCTGCCCAAGCTGAGCTCTCGGGGTATTGACTTTCCAGGGCTCTCATCTGAGTGGTCCATGGATGGTTCAGAGGGTCCAGGACCGCCTGCCAGTTTCCTGCGTACATCTCTCTCTGGGTAGAGATTCCCAGCTTTCCTCAGGAACTGAAAAGGGCCCACGGCCGACAGCGGACCAGGCATCCTTGTTCCGTCAGCTGCCCCAGGTGGGCACATCCACACCTGTGTCTTCATTGGCCACTGTCCTGCCCAAGCCCCTGATGCCACGGCGGTGCCCCAGCCCCACTGGACATACTGAGTGCCGGAGCTCCAGAGAGCTCCCCGCCCGGCACTCCACCTGGAAGCCCTGCGGCTTCTCACACCCCGTCTCTCATCTCCCTGCCTTCTCCGCTCCCACTTTGCTGGTGGCATCACCACCACTCCCGTCTCCTGCCCTGGAGTCCTCAGGGGAGTCTACTGCTTCCTCTGCCCAGCACCTCTCAGCCTGCTCCGGCCCTCCTCACACCACACATGGAGGCTCCCATCCAGTCTCCAGGCCTCTCCTTCACCCCCTGCCTGCCTCCCATCAGCTGCCATGGTGGCCTTGGAAGACATACTGGACCTTCTTTCCCTCCCCGCTGTTGGAAGCACATCCTCTGCCCAGTCCCACTTCCCCATGGGCTGCAGAGTGAAGTGGGGCTCCTAAGTCCTGTACACGGTCCCTATCATGGGTCCCACCCCTTTCCAGCCCTGTCCTCCCACGTCTCTCGCCCCCTCTCAGCCCAGCCATCCTGGCGTCAGAAGCTCCCAGGACTCTCCAGAAGTTCCCAGCCCACCTCCATAGAAGCCTCAGGGCACCTGGCTGGGCTTCCCCACACCCTTCCAGGCAGACAGATACAGATATGGTCTCATGGCCGGATCCAGGTCTGAGTCCACAGCTGGGGTCTATTTGTCAGAGATGCTTCAGAGGAGGGCTCCAGGGTGGCTCAGGCTCTGCCACCTGGAAATGTCCAGCCTGTCCTCAAACATATTCTAGACAGAGCTTCATGCCTTTTCCAGGGGACGGGTCAGTGGAATAATCGAGCCCCGCTGGGAGGCACTGCCCTGCTTGGTTTGTGGGTGCACTGGCCTCTTGGCCTTCTTTTTATGGACTTTAGGGCCGTTTTGATGATGGGTGAAGTGCTGAGGCCTGAGAAAAATGCAAGAGTGTGCAGGGTGTGGGCACGGCAAGGGGGGAGAGAGGGAAGCAGTGGAGTGATTATTATGGAGCTGGCACTGGTCATAAAGCTCAATCAATTTAAAGCCTGTTTTCTGGATATTAAACTTCACTACCTGTTTCATACCCCTGGTCCTGAACGTGCGAGCGGATGTCTGAGCCCGAGCCTTGCCCTCAGATGTGTCTGGCCTGAGACTGGTCAGGGCGTCTGAGGATGCCAGGGTCTCCCACGGGGATGCTGGGACAGGGTGGGTTGAGCTCTGGCCTCAAACCGTGGATGGGGGAGCTGGTTCTGGGGCCCCCACTGGCCTGAACCGCCTCGAGCAGGGCTGGTGAGATGACTCAGTCCTCAGTGCCTGGAGAGGCCCGTCAGGAGGCGAGAGGGCAGAGCCAGTGGCCCCCAGGTGGTGGTGGCAGTGCCTGCCCAAGCTGGCTGCACCCCAGCGGCGCCTCCCAGCCTGCACAGGAGCCAGAGTGGGTCTCCTCCCATCTACAGGTGGGAAAACCCAGGCTCCGAGAGGATGTGAAATGGACACAGGCCACACAGTTGTGATAGCAGATTTGGGGTGCCCAGCGGGCCCACAGATCACACACCCAGTGAGTCGTCCACACCGGGGTCCTCTCCCGCCCCATAGCCCACAGAGCGAGGCAGCCCCGTGTTGGGGAGGAGCTGAGCGCTCCTTTCACAACGACAGGAAATAGCACAGCTGTTTGCGAGTTCTATTCCGCCCTACAAACACCGGGGGGCCCCTCTGAGCCAGGAGGCCCCTGGAGAGAACTCCTGACACTCAGCGTGTGTTTCATAAATGGGGGAGGGGTAGCTGTGGGGCCCCGGGGTCCATCCACCTCCCCCTACCAGCCACCAGCTCTGTTTATGGCGACCTTGACCTTGCTAGTTCATGGAGCCTGGGTTTCTCACACTCTAAACTGCCTGGAGTGGGCCCGACTCAGCCTGGGGCTGGGCTAACGCTGCGTTCTGAGGTGTGGACGGGCCCTTACCCGCCTCTGGGAGGTCTGGGCACCGACTGGGCTCAGGGAGGCAGCGGCAAGGTGCCGTGAGCCGCGGCCTTCATCCCTTCACGTAGCAAGCATTCATCAGGCACTGCCTGTGTGCTAGGGGCACACAGTAGGGGACCCGCCTGCTCTGGAGGGAGAGAGGAGCCTCAGCGGGCAGTTCCAGCCCAGAGTGGGATGTCCTGTGAGGGGGGAAGCCCAGGGGCCCATGGAAACCCAGAGAGGACCTCGAAATGGGTGATAAGGGACGAGTAGGAGTCTGTCAGGAAGAGAAAGGGAGGGACATTCAGTGCGCGTTGATAAGTCTGTGCGACAGCACAGATGCACAAACCAGCTATGTGAAGCTTCAAATAACCCCAGAGGAGGAACTGAAAGAGGGGCAGTTCCCTCTTCAAATAACCCCAGAGGAGGAACTGAAAGAGGGGCAGTTCCCTCTTCAAATAACCCCAGAGGAGGAACTGAAAGAGGTACACTGAGGGAGTCCAGAGGGGGAAGAGATGTCATCCACTGGAAGAGGATGTGTATCTGGGAAGGCTTCCTGGGGGAGGTGGCTCTGATTCAAGGCCCTGAAGGGTTGGGAGGGTCAGACGTGGTGGGTATTCCAGCTGAGGGGCTGCATGGCCTTTCCCAGGTCCCTCCAGCCTTTGTCTTCCTGAGGGATCACCATAGAGTCTCATCTCCTTTGTCTTTGCAACACAGTATAAACCCACCCTCGTGGGTCCCAGAGGCACCTGGGACCTCCTGGACTCATAGATGTCCTGCCCCGGGCACAGGAGGGTTTTCCCTCCCCAGCTTGGCTGCTAACACCCTATGGCTCAGCCTGTGGGGGTCCAGGCCTGGGGACAGACCATGGGAAGCCATTGTCCCTTCGAGGGGTGCAGGGCCTAGCAACCACACCTGGCTCTGTCTACAGATATTTGATTGGATAACAGTCGTCACCAATGAAGCTACGTGTCTCTAAGGCATGCACTGTGCCCTGGGCCCGGGCTATCTGCTTTCCCATTACCTCTGGTTCTTGCTAGTTTGGGGCATCCTCAGACGCATTTCACAAATGAAGAGGAGGCTGGACAAGACGGAGTGAGCAGCTGAGGTGCCAGTCGCACTGAGTGGAGATGTCAGGACTTGAACCCAGGTCTCTGGGGGCAAATGCCACGTTGCTTCCAGAGCAGGTGCTGAAGCCCCTTGCTTCCGGGTGGAGCCAGGTCACACACTACGAGCTCTCGCCCCTGGGCCTCAGCTTCCTCATCTGTCAAGGGGGTGCTGACCTGGCTGCTCTCTGGGCTCCCTGCCAGCGCCCAACTGCCTCTCAGGCCCCAGGCGGGCCCTGCTCTGCTGGCTGTGTCCCTTTGCTTCCAGCACCTATGCTGGCTGCCTGCCCAGGGCCGTGTGTCCCCTGGAGGAGAACGATCATTCCTGGCTCCCTCCAGGAACCCACGCTGGGGCGTGGAGAAGGCTCCACTCTTGCTTCCAAAAACCCCGGCACACTTGCCAGGAGCTGTGGGTGGCAGAGGGAAGCTGACAAGTGGAATAAACTGGGGCCCCACCACTTTTTAGCAGACGTCCCCTTAAACAGCCGGCGGCCCAGTGAGGAAGGCATTGCAGGCTGCACGTCGGGAGGAGGGGGTCTCTGCAGGGTCCAGGGATGTTTCTAGGAGGCTAGGCCTGTACCAACCTTTCCTGAGGCTGCTTGGATGGTGCTGTGGGAGTCTCAGCTGGCACTCCCCCTCCCCCCGCAGGCCCAGGTGCCACCACTGATGGGGGCGCAGCCCAGAAGGCCCCAGCTCACCGCCCCCGCTCGCTGTGGGAGCTGGGGACCCCCAGGCAGGGCAACATCCTGGGGCACGTCAGCTGGGGCCTAGCTGGCCGAGGCTCCCCGTCCCTCCCGTCCCGTGGCCGGCTGGAGCCTCCCCTCGTGAGCCGGTGGTTTGTGGTCTCAGGATTCTGAGAGTCTGGCTATGTCCGCTCATTCGAGAGAGTTCCTGGGGACTTCTGGGAGCCAGCCACTGTTGGAGCTGCTGGGATTCAGCAGTGGATGGAAGAAAGCCCCGGCCCCCGATGGCTGTCCCTGCAGCGAAGAGAGGGCTGTCCTTTTCAGTTCACATGGCCCTTCTCCCGTGCCCAGCCTGAAGTAAGTGCTTTGTGGACCACAATGGCCTTCAGTCCCGGTGACGACCCTCTAGACAGCAATGCAGCCTCCACTTCGCAGGTGAGGGAGCCGGGAAATGATGGAGCTGGCCCGTGAACCCAGGCCGGCTGGCTCTGTTGCCCCAGCTCCCAAACCCCGGGGATGTAGGCAGAGGCAAACAGGAACATAGTACCCAGCATCCAGAAAGCTCTGTGACACACAGGGGCAGGGGGTCCGAGCTGCTCTGCTGGCCTGGTGGGCTGCTGGGGGGACTCTTGGAGGGAGCCTTTGAGCAGAGATCTTGATGAGGAGAGGGGGTGAGCCCCTCTGACATGGGGGCAGACAGAGAGCTCCAGGCAACGTGAGGCCCAAGCAGAAAGGCCCGGCCGGGAGAGTGTGCTGGAGTTGGGGACAGGGGATGAGTGCAAGGAGGGTGGCCGGGGGAGGACTGGCTCCGGGGGCAGCCAGGAACCTGTCCACCTCGTCACAGCTGCTGGAGTGCCTCCCAGTCCTGGACCTGGTGACACATCCCACTGTGGCCCTGCATCTCCTATCAGGTGAGGCCTGACTTCTCGGTGACACATCCCGGGATCTGTCCTCTGCAAACTCCCAGCCTCGTGACCCCACCCCTCCATTATGATCCCGTCACTCGACCTTGTAGTTCCACCAGCACAGGCCTAGCGCCCCCATTCTCTCCAGTGTCCTCCACACTAAGAGAAGAGTCAAACTCACCCGTGGCCCCGCCTGGGACCCCTCTGATTTCATCTCCCACCCCCTCCCTCATCCCTCCTCACCTGTCCCAAGGCCACCTCCTCCAGGGAGTCCACCAGGACCCCCAGGGTACGGTGACTGCTCCTTTCTTTGAGCTTCTGCAGTGTTTTCACTGGGATTATCGCCCTCCACTGCCCAGTGTCCCTTTTTGGGAGCTCAGTCCACCTTTGGCCCTGGAATGAGTGCTTCTCTGGGGTTGCCAAGGAGCAGTGGCTGGAACTGGCCCTCTCTTATCCCCCGCAGTTGCCCAAATACCCCTCAGTAGGCTGCTGGGCCCAGGGTCGGTGCCCAGAGACCCCAACCCCGAACTCAGGACATTTGCTTTCTAATGGAAGCTGGGGCTTTATCCTCCCGATGGCCCCCACTGAACCACACAGACACAGCAAAGCAGGAATCCCGACTTGAGGCCTGGGCTGGAGGAGGTCATCATGGGGGGGTCCTCTCTGGGTCCCGTGTCTCCTCACGGGTGCTCTTTAGAGAGCCATGAGGCCACCCCTGGGTCCCGAGACAGGGGGCCTGGTCCGCAGGGGTCCACACCCAGGCACGCATTGAGTGCAGCTGGCAAGGTGGCCAGATTACCCAGGGTAGCTCGGAGCGTGGCTCCAGGGCAGGCAGGGGCTGGATGGACCTCGGGGGCTGTGCAGTGACTGGGCAGGAGCCCACAGGAAGCAGGGCTGTGGGCCGAGACCCGGATTCACACTGGGAATCAGAGAGATGTGTTGGGGGTAGACTGGCCAATGTCCAGGAAGAGGCTGTCCTTCCAGTCTGGAGGCCGAGTCAGGTGTCTGGGGTGGGCTGGGCTGGGGTGGAAAGCACCACCAGCAGCCGTCTAGGGCGCCACCGTTTCTCAAGAGCCTACTGTGTGTCCAGCGTCCCCCCCGGACACTTGTCACTGTTTTCTCGAATGCTCCCATACCCCCAAAGCAGTTCTTCTTAGGGTCAACCTGAGGGAAAGGGGAAGAGCTGTGGGGATGGACAGGCTGAGTTTGAGGTGCCCAAGAGACCCCCGGGAGTGGGGCTGTCTGGGTCTGGAAGCCGGTGGAGCGGGCTGGGCTGGAGGTGAGAGCGCCAGGGATGGGCTGGGTCAAGAAGCCCCCAAGAAGGGGAGCCACGCTTCATGCCCCATCAGGACCCATCGGTCAGCCCCATTCTGACAATGGGCAAACGGAGGACCCGATCCCCTTGCCTGGGCCTCAGTGGCTGCCACGCATGGGACCCTCGGCTCTTCGCTTGGGTCGAGCGGCTCCGGAGTTGGCTGAGGTTTCTGTGAGAATCGTGATGAATTGGTTGAGAGTCTCACAAATTATTTAGACTCAGTTACCAGGAAGGAGGAAAAATGAGTCAGAGCTCCTAGTGCAGCATGGGGCAGGGATGGCGTGTCAGGGGGCGGAGGGGGGTAGGTGGCGGCTCCTCGGTCCTCCCCTCACGGGGCCCTAAGAGGCCGCTCCAGCTGGGAGGGTGGGAGGGACCGGGGGCTGAGAGCCAGGAGGGCCTGCAGGAAGGGCCCCTCAAGTGGACACAGAACAAACAGGGGGCGTGGAGAGGTCCTGCATCAAATTTCCTTCCAGTTTTGTGGAGATTCCCCCCATAGGAGGTGCTGAGGTAACTGACTCCTGACCCTGGTCCCACACTGAGCCCTGACCCTGGTCGCACTCTGAGCCCTGAGCCCAGCCACATGCTGAGCTCTGTCCCTGGTCATAGGCTGTGTCTTGAACCCTTCTCTCCAAACCTCCTCCACCCCCCCGAAAGAAATCATAGTCTGGCCACAGGGATGAGGTGGACATTCCAGACATAGTTAATTATAACACAAGTCTGGATTAATCTGTGCTCAGCAAGTCCAGGAAGCCATCGGTTCAGGACAATCCAGGAGGGCTTCCTGGAGGAGGAGGATCAGTGGTGTGGAAGCTGGGCCTTGAGGGTCACAAAGAGCACGCAGCTTGGTGATGAGAAGCATGTGTGAATATGGGGCGGGGAGGCAGGTGGGGTCCGGGGCAGACTTGGGGAGACCCTTTGCACTGTACCTCTCTCCCTTCTCTTGTGCTTCCTCTCCCCTCTGAGGGGCTGTCTGCATCTTGGGGCTTCTGCCATGGCTGCTCTGGGCTCTGGGGCAGCTCTGGCTCCTGCTCTGCCGCCCCAGCCACCTAGGGCATCCCATACACAAACTCTTAGAGTGAGCCCTGGCCATACTGGCATCAGAGGGGCCTCTGGACACGGGACAAGATAGCCCAGTGCACTGTGGCCGTGGGGTCCTGGTGCCTGGAGGAAGAAGGGGGAGGGGGTTCAGTCCCAGCTTGGTCCCCAGGGACCCAGAATCCCTGTGAATTCTGGTTAGCTCCTGGCGTTTCGCTTCCCACTCAGGGAGGGGCCCAGTCACGAGCCAGGGGCTACCCGAGGCTGCCAGAGGGTCCACGAGGACCCTGTCTCTCAAGGCCGCCTCTGCTGGAAACCCTGGGTCAAGCCCTGGCTCATCACTGATCCCCACGGCCGTTGTGGACCTGGAGATGGGCAGCTCGGGGCAGAAAATTAGAGGACTGTCCTTACCAGGAACATGGAACCACGGAGCTATTTATGGGGTGAAAGGGTGGAGAGTAGGGCTCTGAGTCCCCCCACCCCCATGTGGAAGTGGGCTGGGTGTCATCTCCAGGGAGCACGGTGGGGGCCTGGGCCGTCCGTCCCCCAAGAGGGTGGGAGGGAGGGCGAGGGGCTGAGACAGAGAGACAGGCATAGACAGGTAGAGGACTGAGGACAGCACCAGGAGAGGTCGAGGAGAACATGGTCGAGGGAGGGGCAGGTGGGTAGCAGAGCGCGCTACCTCTTCCTGTTGGGTCCTTTGCGACCTCCTGGTCTCATTTCCATTTTGAAGATGAGACACCGAGCCTCAGGGATTTGGAATAACTCGCATCAAAGCAGAGCGGGCAGCTGGAAAGTCTCCGCCCTGGGGGTCAAAGGGCAAGGGAGAGGAGGGGCTCCACTTTTCCCCAGGGTTCTGTCAGGGGTCCCCCAGGAGCTCCACCCTCCCAGCCGGAGCCCCTCCTTCTCTCTCTCCCCGCCCCAGGTCCCACTGCTTCCCACTGAGCACAGATCTGCCATCAGACTCTCTGGGTGCAGATCTGGGACTTTCCAGCTGGGTGATTTCAGGCACCTTAATGAACCTCTCTGTGCCTTGGTTTCCGAATCATAGCTACTTCGTAAGCTGGTGGTTAGAATGAAATGAGTTAATCCACGGAAAGCATTCGGCCACTGCCTGATAGCCTGGCCATGTTATTCACCCTGGGCCCCACGAGGTGGGCAGGGAGAGGGCAGAGGGCACCCGTCCTCGGTCACTGGTGCCCTCAGCCTCCATCTGCCGGCTACACCTGATCTCCTGCCAGAGTGGGGTACCTGTCCGAGGTACTAACCCAGGTGTGTTTGGCTCTCCCTCCCTCTGCCTGACATCTGGGGACCAGAGGCCCCTGTCTGCTCAGCCCCCTCCACCAGCTGCCTTGAACCTCAGAGCCTGGACTCCTGGTCTGGAAGTGCCCCCAGCCCCACCCAGTCCATCTGTAGTCCTGCAGCCCAGGGTGGGGGGAGGCCTACAGCCCTATCCTGTGGCCTCCTTCTCTGTGAGCTTGCGTGGTGGGGCTGGGGGCACATGCCTGGGATGGAATCCTGGCTCCTTTCTCGGCTCTGGGAGATATGGGAGAACTCCTCCCCGTCTCTGGGTTCCAGTTTCCCCATCTGTAACTGGGCGGTTGGACTCAGCAATGTCCAGCCCTAGTGCTTAGTTAATCCCATCATATCCTGCATGGGTGTGTGTGGGGTGGCCGTCTTGTGTCCCAGGCCCCGCCATGGATGTGGACCCTCAGGTGCAGTCCCGGTGCCTGGGACTCACCCGCCAGAGCTGGCTCCATTCCAGGGTTACTGCCTCTGATCCTAGCGGCCGGGAATGCTAGGCCTGGAGGTGCCGGAGGGGTGGTCTGGGGGGTGGCGACAGAAGGCAGGGAGCCTGGCTCTTTCCCGGGACCAGGGAGAGTCCACTGGCCTGCCTGTCCATTGCCGCTCCACGTAGCCCTAAGTACAGGGATGTCCCAGGGTGGGGTTCATTGCTGAGCCCGTAAGCATAGGATCTGTCACGGAAGAAAAATGTTGTTTTGTTTCTAAGACCTTTCCTTGATCTTATCTTGCAAGGTAGAAAAAAACCAAACACCAAGAAACCACAAAACAGAACAAATAAAGACCAAAGGCGGCCAGAGAATGAGGTTTCGGGAGGGAGTCTCTGAGGGAGCGACAAGCAGCGGTGGGGGGGGGGGGGGGGGGGCTGGGCCTTGGCTGGATGCCACCGCTAAGCCGACCTTGTGCAAATGATACCAGCCAGCTTCGGCCACAGCAGTGGTGCGTAACAAAGTGCCCCCAACGTAGTGGCGTAAAACTACAAGCCTTTATTATTTCTCATGGGTCTGCTGGACTGTGTGTCTGATCCGATGTGTCTGAAGGCTTCCTTCTGCCCATAATTACACGAGCGCGAGGGGACACGGGTGGGCACAGTAACTAGACCAGCCTGCTGCACACGTACCTGAGCAGAACCAACACGCAGGAGGTGTTCAACACACGTTTGTCGAAGGAAAAAGTTACTCTTTCCAGACTCAGCCCAAGGGAAGCCCTCCCTGATTATTCTACCTGGCATGAAGCACGACTGCTTCCCGAGAGGCAGGGAGGCATGGCGGTTCAGAGCATAGCCCCCAGAGCGGGTAGCCCGGGTTCGAATCCCGCCTCGCTCCTTCCTAGTTTCTCTGTGCCTTAGTTTCCTTATCTGTAAAATGGACAATTATAAAATGGGCAAAAGCAGCAGTCCCATAAGTGTGTAGCACCGGTGAACGCTTAGGAAGTGCTAGCTAAAGTGAAAGAAGCCAGACACAAAGGGTCATGTGTTCCACTTCTGCGGGACATCTAGGTAAATCCACAGGGACAGGACACAGCCCCATGGTCGCCAGGGGCTGCAGGGAATGGGGAATGGGGATCGACTGCTTACTGGGTGTGGGGCTTCCTTTTGGGCCGATGAAAATGTTTTGGAACTGGGCAGAGGAGGCATTTACGCAGTATTGCGAATCTACTAAACGCCACTGAATTTCCCACCGCAGAATGGCTCATTTTATGTTATGTGAGTGTTGCCTCAATGAAAGATTCTGGCAATTATGCTTCTTCACCAGACCTCCCCCCATTACTGGCTGAGTACCAGACTGTGCTGGGGACACAGAGGTGGACAAGACAGATGCACATCCAACTCTCAGGGAGCCTGCATTCTGTTCGTTCGTTTATTCATTCAACAAACTCCTGCACGTGATTATGAAGGCCCCAGGACGTGCCAGCCCCTGGGGGGATGCCCTGCTTGCCTGGAAGCCGCCCCTGCCCGGTGTTTGTGCCGCTGGGCTGTGGCCCCGGCTGGACCCCAGGCTACCCCAGGGTGCAGTCCTCACCTGCCCCTCACCTTTCCTGCTCGGGCCCCCGGGGGCTGGGCCCTTAGGGATGCTCAGAGGTCACTTGCTGGATTGAACTGAAGACAGCTCATCGCAGGCCAGCCATTCCTCCGAGATTCCCGAACCCCAGCCCCGTGGCTCCCTTCACGTGTCCTCCCCAGAAATCAAGGGGTTCGGATGGGTGATACCCGGGGTCCCCTCTAGCTGTACCTCCTCTGGGCCTGTGCTGCAGTTCTGTGACTTAGCTCCACGCTCACACCTAAGTGTGTAGCGATTCTCTTCCGGGCATCTAGGATTCTGTTTTGATTACACGACTGGTTTCTGTGCTCCCATTATTTTATTCTATGATCCAGGCGCATATTCCATTATTGTCGTCCGTGAGTCTATGACTCTGCAGGTCCTGTGGAGAAGCGTTTGGAAGCTGGGCTGTAGGGAGAGGAAGGGAAGGACGGGGGGCCAGACCAGCAGCCCCATCGACAAATCCCGGGCTGTGTGTGTCAGGTGGGCTGTGCTCCACCTCGGGGTGGTTTCTGGGGCAGCTGGTCGTCCTGCCACTGTTCCGCCGCAGGAGGGCAGTAGCCAGGGGCAGGGGGGCCGATGAAACCTCTCCGGTGGGAGTGGCGAGTCTACACCCCGATGTGCTGCGCGTCTGTGGGGTCCACGGAGTGGCCTTCCATATGCCACCTCTTCTGTCACCTCCCAACGTGACCACCTTGCCCTCTGGGTCCTGGGCCCTGCAGGCTCGTTCCACTCAGAAGGGATAAAAAAAAACCTCCAGGTCATTTTTCTGACAAGGTGAGGGAGGGGCTTGGTGGCCTCCCGCCCCGCTCTCACAGAGGAGTTACGACGGTGGTGGAATCTGGGGCGCGGGGCAGGCAGGTCCAGGTGATGAGGGTGGAGACCCTGGCGGGAGCTTCCCAGGCGGCTCGGGAGGGCGGGGTCCAGCTTCCAGGCACAGTGGGCGTCTTGCTCCCCTTGGCCACCAGCGGGGACATCAGGGAATGGTCCCCCCCTGCAGCCCGGCCAGGGCCCCCTTTTGTTCCTTCTGCTAGTCCGGGGGGAACCACAGGCTGTGTCTCCTGAAGGGTCTGTGGGGCCTGCAGGAACCTTCTGTCAGTGGCCTCAGAGCTTTTCTCCCCGGGATCTCGGGCTTGGCTCCTTAGGTCTTTGCCCGACCTCCGTTTGGGCTCCCTTTCCGTTCCCACATGGGCAGCATCAAGGGGGTACTGGACTATAGGAGCTTCAGGAAGCCGTTCTGACCTGGCGCCCCCGGGGCCGCAGTGATGTGACTTCCCTCTCGAGCCTCCATCCCCCCTTGCAGAGCCGGCGCTCCACCCAGCAGACAGCACCACTGCCCATGCCTCCCTCCTCTCCCTCTATGGGGCCCCCTCCTTATCTGAGAGGCCGTGCTTCCCTTGCGTGAAGACCGTCCCCCCCCCGACCAACCGACGCAGGCGGACAGAAGGCCGGCCCTCTGCGTCCAGACGGAACCCACACGGGAGCCACGCACAGCCCCGAGCTCCGAGGGCTCAGGCCGCTGCGGGTCTCTTCCTC
This sequence comes from Phocoena phocoena, assembly GCF_963924675.1. NCBI lineage: Eukaryota > Metazoa > Chordata > Mammalia > Artiodactyla > Phocoenidae > Phocoena > Phocoena phocoena. The sequence goes on from NC_089235.1 coordinate 78,808,949, forward strand.
CTGCCCCGTCCTGCCCCCTTCACGCGTCTCTCCCGAGAGCTCTCCTGCAGGAATCCCCGTGCCGGGAGCCAGCCCCACGACACGACACGGGGACCAGGGGAGGCCCGAGGAAGTGGCCTGGCAGGGCGGGAGGGAGGGGTCTGGACGCGGTTGCATAGCCTGCCGGTGGCAGTGCAGGCCCCTTCGCTGAGGCAGGGGGTCGGCCACCACTGGCGACAGCAGTGGGAGTGCTGGGCTGGGGGAGGCCCAGTGCGGGGGAAGCTGGAGGAGGCAGCATTCCCGTGCGAGAGCCCGGGAGTGTCATAGCTACGAGGACCAGAGCAGTTGGGCAGCTGTTGCTAAGAGCCATTGACGCACTGAAGAGAGAAAATGACAGGCTGGGGTCTGTTAATCACCGATTTAAAGCGAGCTGTGAGGGTCAGAGGCCTCCTTGGAAGCATTCGAAGAGAAACTCATTTCCTGCATCGGGGGCAGAGCGGGTTTGGAGACTTAACACCTTGAAGGCGTTGGTCCCCCGTCCCAGTTGGGGCCTGACAGGGAGGGAGCGGGCCCTGCGATGGGGGGTTTCTGGATGATGCACTGAGGACCCTGAGGCCCCGCCCTCCCCCTGCTAGGAGATTACTCAGAGGCACCGAGTAGGGCTGGTGCTCGGGAGATGGCGTCCTCGGATCCGCCCACCAGACCCACAGTCGGGTCGAATCTCAGAGGAGGCCACCTGAGGGTGCCGGGCCTGCTGGGGGTGGGAAGTGCCGACACACCCAGGAGCCCCAGGGTCTGGCCGGGGCAGCTGCAGGGCTGGGGAGGGATGCCGGGTGAAGTGGGGAGGCAGCACGGAACTGGATGAAGGGGGCTTGCCGATCAGGGACACGCTCCCAGGACGCCGGATTTAACCCCCTGGCCCCACCAGACTCCTGTGCTCCCGGATGGCCCTTGGAAACTTCCAGTTAAACGAAGTGGAGGTGCCAGGACTGTCATGGTGAACCTCGAGGGAGGGATCACGAGGTTCAAGGAGGTGGGCTCGCTGGGAGGGGCCGCGGCACAGCACCGAAGCCTGCTCTCCACGCTGACCAGGACCGCCCCGGCGCCGGCGTGGCATCGCGGAGGAGATGGCAGGAGCTAATGGCGGGGGATGCTGATGCAGCTCTGGGCGATAAGGTCCCAGACGTCAGAGGCCAAGGCGGCAACTCCCTGCAGGCGCAGGTGGCGTGGCCCCCAGGGCACGGTGCTCCGGGGGCAGGGTGATTGGGCTGCCAACAAGAAACTTGCTAATAAATGAAACCTAAAGGGATGCAGGATGGTTAAGCAGAGGTAGATGTCAGCGGCCCGGCTGCTCGACCCCCAAAAGTTCTCAGACCCCGAGCCACTCACGTAAGGGTGCCCCAGCGGTGGGCACTGTTACACACGGCCGACGTCTACGGTCGGGCTGCCCACCCTTCCCAGAGGGCCTGTGGCCGCTCTCTCGGGAACCCACTCACTAAGTGGGAGGGGGGACAGGAGTTTGGAGGGTGCTCTGTGCAGTCAAGTGGTGCTGATACCTGGGTCTCCGAGCCCCATCCCAGCCCCTGTAGAGAAGGACCACATGGGGTCAGGTACTAAATGCGCCCTCACCTGTGCCCATTCTGCCGTGGGTCCCCGCACCTGCCTGCCCAGTGGTCGTTTCCCTGCTTTCTGAGTATGGATGGCAAGGGGCCCGCCTGGTGGTCGGTGGAGCCTGACGTGGGTTGCTCGCCCTCCCTCCATCCCCACCCTCGGGGACCCTGGCTGGACGGCCCCTCCTGAGCCCACTCTGGCCCTCTGCACCCTGCATCGACGGTGGCTGGACTCGCCTCGCTCTGTCACCACGTGCTTCAGCACCTGCCTCGCACGGTTGGCAGGGCAGGCTCGGCTTCTTCACCCTGTCACCCACAGCGGATGCCATGGGAGTCACCGAGTGTTCACTGGTCCCCCCGCTGCGCTTTGCCCTGACGCATCCCCCGCCACATCCGCGCCCCTGGACTGACCTCTCCCTCTTGGATGATGGCTTCCAGGGCTGGACCCGGCCCTCAGGACCTACTGATCGGGACAGAGCCATGTCACCTGCAGGCGTGTCCTGGCACCCCCGCTGGTCATGTTGCCCGCTGTCTGGCTTACTGACTCCTCAGCTGCTGGCAAACTGAAGTCCTGAACCTTTCAGCCTCCTAAAAAATTGGGGTTGATTCAGGGCCCCGCTGTAATTTGGTGTTGGAGCCCTAGTTTAGGGGTTTGTGTTTGGGGGCACATGTGTGGGTGTGTGGATGGGCATCTCGGTCCCTGGGCACTTGACCGCCTGAGCTGGAGGCGTCTCCGCCGGCAGAAGGAGAGTCCTGAGAGCCGGGTGTGCCTTCGCTCTTGTCCAGTCCTGGCTCGGCCCGCAGCCCGGCCCGTGGGAGGCCCCCGGGCACTCCTGTGGGAACGTGGATGTGGCAGCTGCTCAGTAAGCATGCGCATTGCTGGCAGGGCTCTGCTCCCTCAGTTTCCTCATCTGCAAAGTAGGCGTGCAGGTTCACAGCCCTTTATCTGCAATGTGAATTCAAAGTGCGCAGAAAACCAGCCTCTGTGCGCTTGCTTTGGCGACCACATGACCTGAGCCATGCGTCGGGGGCGCTGTCTCAGCCCAGGGTGTGAATACTCCTGGGTTTTGCTGTGGAGCCGACAGTGTGTGTGTGCCCACTGGGCTGCTATGAGATAAGGGCCAGCCCGCGTTTCTTTTCTAAAATCTAAAACATGCCGTATTCACGTTACTTCTGGGCCCAGAGTTCGGACTGGGATCACAGGTGTGAAATAACAGTCGTCCTCCGCGGGCAGCGGGCTGAGCTGGTGCCGGCGGGGCACTGACGGGCGCCATCCCTGTGGCCACCCTTTCTCCTGTGTCCCCGCTGTCAGCGCTGGCGGGCCCCTCCCTCAGCCATCTCTCGTCCCTGAGGCTGCCTCTCTCAGGGACCTGGGCTGCGGATGTCCAGCGCGGCTGTGACCGCAGCCTCGTCTCTGAGACCTGCAGGAGCAACAGTGGGCTGCCAGAGACTCAGTGCTACTCTCCACGCTGGCGGTCCGAGCCCCTCCTCCGGGGGCACCCCAGCCCCTCTCCTCTGGAGATACCCCAGCCCCTCTCCCAGACCGATGAAGACGTGGGTGCTCTCATCCCCTCCTCCCAGGGGTTCACCCCACTTTCCCATCTCCCTGTGTTGGCAAGACTGGACTCTTCACATGATCCCGTGAAGGGGATGTTTCAGCCCTGGCTGACCAGTGGCACAGAGATGAGTTTTGGCCTTTTGAGGGGGGCGAGTCCTGCCCCCAACGTGTTCTGCATCCTCCTTCCCCCGCCTCCCACTCAGGGCCTGAGTTCCTCACCCCAGGCACGTGTTTTTGTGTGTTGATTGGCTCAGCTGAACGTGTGTTTCTGAGGCCAGTGCCTGCCTCCCCGTGTGTGTGAGTCCCAGGGATCTGCTGTCCTCCTGTTCCCACACCTCCACCTGCAGCTCTGTTTTCTCGCAGCCCCAGGAGGCTCTGGGGTTGGCCGCTGCCACCTCCCTGTGGAGACGGCTTTTCTTTCCTTTGTCTTTCCTTTCACACCAGCCCCGGTGGGGTGGTGAGACCTACAGGGCTCACACCTTCCGGGAGTCTGCTGCTCTGATGTCTTCTCACCGTTTCATAAATCTGATTCTCTCCCTCTACCCAGGAAGCCTTGCCACCTCCATGGCGACCTCCTCTCTCGGAACCCTGGGGACCCAGCACATCATTAATCATTGGGACTGGGGAGGTGTCACCTCATGTCCTGCTGGGAGTGGGCAGGTCCCGCAGTGGCCACACTGCATGGCTACACCCGTGGGTGGATGGAGGAGGGGCCGTGAAGATTGAAGCCTGTGCCCACGGCCACGTGGGCATTGCTGCTCCTGGGTGTCAGGCCTGGTCTTCCAGGAGACCCCAGCTGTCCCCAGATGGCTCCGTGCAGGGAGGTGCAGACTGGGGAGGGGACCCCAGGTCGTGGGAGCACGCTGGAGGCAGCACCCCATCCCAGGCACCCTGCAGGGTTTCAGCACTGTGGGAGTTTGCTCTGTAAGGTGGGAGAGGGCACTGCAGGCTGAGGGACCAGCTTGAACAAGGGTAAGGGGGTGGGGCACGTGTGTGTCCATCCACAGACACCGCAGGACAGCCCTGGAGGCATCCGTGACTGCCAGCAAGAAGGCTTGCCCATGTGGGAGGACCTCAGTGACGGGAGGAGCCCCCGGGCAGGGCAGGGTGTGACTGTGGTTTTAGCAGGGGGACGGGCTGTGGGAGCGGAGGACATGGGGGCGGGGCCTGCAAGGGCCCAGCTTGCAGTGGGGGCCCAGCCTGGCCTGGCCTGGGCCACCCTCCTCGGTCTCTCTTTGTCCCCATTCATGCCCTGAGGCCGGCTGGAAAACAGCGTGTTGGGAGGGGGATGTGGGCAGGCTTCCACAAGCGGCCTGGAGGGCGTGGAAGGGGAGAGCCTCGGAGGCCAGCGCTGGTGGCTCGGCTGGCCTGTTTTCTCACCCACAGGAGTGCTGGTGGCCGCCACAGCCTGCGGTTTTGGAGCTCTTCTGCCTGAGCGGCTCTTTCTAGCACTAACGTGCCAGGTCCCAGCTCGCCAACTCGTCGTGACCGCCCAGTGCACATAGCCCTGCTTCCACCCCCTTTTACAGACGGCAGCCCGAGGCCTCGCAGCGGAAGAGCCAGCACGTGGCCCCGTGTTGTCTGGCTGCGGGTCCTGCGCTTGGAGCCCCGCCCTAGAGGGGGGCCTTAGGCCTCACACAAGGCCAGCACACGGGGAGAGCTCACGTGCCACCTGCAGGCCTGTGTCTTCAGGTAGTGGGGGACCGGCCCGCAGAACACACGCTCCCTGGAACTCAGAGAGACAGACCCGAGGCTGCGCGCACCCTCCGTGGGACCTGGGTTCCGGCCTCCGCCCTGCATGTGTTCCCGGGGAACCCTTAACGTCCCTGCGCCTCAGTTTCATCACCTGAGCAGTGGGTCTGCTGGGCTCTGCCGGCTTGCTTGTGGGGAAGACACTCAAGGCAACTGAACACCCGCACAGACCCCGTCCAGAGCAGGCGCGGGGCAGGGGAGTCTCCGGTGGTCACCTACAGCAGGGGTGCACGCCCTGTGAGCGCCCTAAGGGAAGATCCCCCATTCCCCTGTTGCCTGGTGGTGACATTTAATCTGTGCAGGGGCTGGGGGGGCTTTATTTTTAGAGCTGGCTCTTGTTTGGGGAGGGTATTGTTGGCTGTGGCCCCAGGGAGTTGATATAAGAGCAAATATTACTGTTTCTTCTCAGAGGCATCTCGCAGCCTCTGTGAGAACCTTCTTCCTGCGAGAATTCGAGACCTTCCTGCTTGGAGGCCTGACAGAGGGGGCCTTGTCCACTGTCTCAGGGGAAGGAGGAAGCCTTTGCCTGGGGGTTTCCATCCAGCTCTGCCTGGACACGCGGGTCCACCGCTCCCTCTGGCCTCAGTTTCCCCATCTGCTGCATGTGAGGGTGGATGAGGAGGTCTTTCCTGGCCCTGCATCTTCACGGCTGCTCCGGTGGAGCTGACCCTCCTCCCGCCCTCAAGGGAAGAAGGATGAGGCAGTGACACTTTCCTCCAGCTGATCTGGGGGTGGTGCGATTTGCATGAATCTGTATGCAGATTTCATAAAGGCCCTATAGCTCCAGGCGTTTAAGACGATTCCAGCAAACAAATTTTGCTGGACAAAATGCCTGGGGTTGTCCTGGACCCCAAAGGCAGCTTCTCTGAGGACTGTCCCTCCCGGGTGTCCTGCAAGCCAGGTCCCCTGCATTTTGTCACCTGGGCCCCTAGTCCGTGTGTTGGGAGGTGTCAGGATGGAGTATTAGGGTCCCCTGGCTTAGCCCAGGCCATTGGGCTCCAGGGAGACCTTAGGACTTGAGGAGGCCTCCCAGCAGTCAGGGTGGCGGTGGGTTCTTGGGTCCTGAGACATTCTTGTCCCTGCAGAATTCCTCACTCGGGAGCTCCCAGAGGGGAGAGAGATGCGCCCTTTCATTCAAGTCACAACTGCCCTCCTGTCCCCTTTCCTTGTTCTGCTCTCCCCGCTCCCACCTCGGAAAGGCCCCCCTTCCTCTGAGCCTGGAGTCTGGAAGGCCCCTGACCCACCACCTTGCCTTGTCAGTTTTACCCCTAAATAGCTCTCACAGTTCACATTGTGAAGCTGATCACACCCGCTTCGTAAAAAAAACCCCAAACAGAACAATAAAAACCAGATATCCTAGCAGCTTCTCCCTGCTCTTGGAATAGAGACAAACTGCTTTCATGTTGGTCGGCCAGGCTCCTTCCAGCTCTGCCACCTTCGCAGCCAGCCTGAGCTCCAAGTCTCTGTCCTCCTCACCCCTTCAGTCCAGCCTGCTTCCCCGCTGCATGGGGCATTTGCCTGCTGTGCTGTTCCGCCTGCCTCTTCCCCTGCGGCTCGGCTGGGCCCCCATCAGAGCCCCTCCTGGAGCCTGCTCCCTCCCCTAGGTTCTCACACTGTGGCTGTGCTTCGACATTGGAAGGTGTGCAGTGAGCTCCACGGGGCAGGGACCAGCCCTGCCCTTTGCTCCCTGCTGTGTCGGCACATAGTAGGTGCTCACTGGATAAATGAATGAGTGACTATATGTGCGATTCCCACCTTTGTGCCAGACAACCATGCAGATGCGGACTCCCTGATGCCAGGGCTGCATCTTCCCTCCCGGGATGGCCCCACAGGGCAGAGCCCAGCACACAGTAGGGCCTGTCACAATGCGAAGGGAGCCTCTCCAGACCCAGCGGCACTGTTATTGCACTGCAACCTGGCCAACAGGTAGAACCGGGGTGGCCAGGGCCAGGTGGGAGCAGGGTTTGGTCCGAGGGAAGCCCTGATGAGAGATGGAGATTGGGCTTTCTGGAGGAGGTGATGTCTGAGCTACTTGAAATATAAGAAGGCATGCTACAGGCTGGGGAGAAGGGGATTCCAATGGCAGAGATTTTCTGTGCTAAAGGAAGGGTGGTGGCAGAGGGGAAAGGGCTCCAATTTGCGAATTCAAGTGCGAGCGGGCTGTCACAGTCCCCGAAACCATGATGAATGCGCCCGAGCTTGCAGGCCCAGCTCACTCGCTCCCCAGCGATGGTGATTTATGATGGCTGAGATTTTTCTTAAGCAAGTGGTTTTTGGAGAAAAAAGAAAGGTCACAGCCAATGAGGACGTACATATCTTATCTTGTTCTCCACCCGCTGGTAGTTCCCTCCGAACCTGGCAGAGCTCATGAGAGTGTCTGGTGTTGGCTACGGGAATGGGCGTTAATATCACAGAAACAGGCGGAACAGCCCAACAGCACACCTGGCTGGTCCTTTTCTTGAGATTGTTGGCAGGAGGGGGATGGCTCCCGGCAAAGCCCTACGGCTCAGATGAGAAAACACAGGCTGAGCTGCAGGCAGTGTTGTTGTGCTGGGGGGCCCGGCTGGAGGTAGGGGAGAGGCAGGTGGGCAGCCTTACCAGCCCAGCCTGGCAGACGCTGGTGGTGGGGACTTGGTCCCGGTCCCGGTTGCAGCCAGGTAAGCCCTACGTGAGCGACAGGGGTGCTTTGAGTTCTGGCTCGGCTCCCTTCAGGCTGTGTGGCTCTGGGCAGCTTGTTCACCTTCTCTGGCCTTGGACTCCTTGACCATCAGAATACATATAACACAAAATTTACCTTTTCTTTAACTTTTTATTTTATACTGGAGTATAGATGATTAATAACGTTGTGTTAGTTTAAGGTGTACAGCAAAGTGAATCAGTTATACATATACATGTATCTATTCTTTTTCAAAATCTTTTCCCATTTAGGTTGTTACAGAATATTGAGCAGAGTTCCCTGTGTTGTACAGTAGGTCCTGGTGGGTTATCCATAAAATTTACCATTTCTAAGTGTACAGCTCAGTAGCATTAAATGCTCCTCATTCCACCTGTGTTGTCTGTCTGGTTATAGTATATCTCTCTCACCTGTTCTCGGCTGGATCCAGTGCCCAGAACGTGCAGGACGTGTGGTGGGCTCTGGACTCCCGTCTGTCGTTAGATGAAAAGGGATGACGCGGAGGTGTGAGGGTTAAATGAGGCACACCTGGAGTTTGGGGTACAGTCAGGGAGGCTTCCTGGAGGAGGTGGTTCCCTTTGGTATGTAATCTCCCTACAATGTAGGCTGTGTCCCCAGAATTGGGCCCCAGGATGACATGTGACAGGTGTAAAAAGAGGAGTCTGCTTGGGCTTCCCTGGTGGCGCAGTGGTTGAGAGTCCGCCTGCCGATGCAGGGGATGCGGGTTCGCGCCCCGGTCCGGGAAGATCCCACGTGCCGCGGAGCGGCTGGGCCCGTGAGCCATGGCCGCTGAGCCTGCGCATCCGGAGCCTGTGCTCCGCAATGGGAGAGGCCACAACAGTGAGAGGCCCGCGTACTGCAAAAAAATAAAAATCAAAAAAATAAAAAAAGAGGAGTCTGCTTAATGGATGGGTCACGCGCCAGGTTTAACCAGGCTGTGGCAGCTGTAAGAGAGGATGGCAGTATTAGGAGGGAGAAAGGGATGCCCCACCATACCCAGGACCTCATAATAGCACCGACATCCTTGCTGCACTGTGCGGGGCTCTGGGCCCTGGAGAAGCATGGGCCGCCCATTAGGACGGGGCGGAGCTGGGGTTGAACTGTTGTTTATCTGGCTCTGAAGCAGATAAATCTGACTGAGCATCTGGGGGCCTTTGATATCAGCCAAGGGAGGGGAGGGGAGGGGACAAGGCCTTAGCGTTCAGGAAATAGGACCCTGGGGGGAGGGGGTTGGCCCAGTCCAGGCAGAGCGGGACCTGACCAAGGCCTGCACGCACTGCACCGTGGTCCCTGGCACGTGGCAGGGTTGAGTCATTTGCCCTCCCGGCTGCCTGGAAACCCACCTCTTGATCCCGGGCCCGGCCCTGGGGCCTCAGCGCAACCTTCACTCTCCTGCTGTCTATAGCTTTCACCCTGTGTCCTCTCTGCTCTGGTCTGCCTGCCTGGCACTGCCTTGTCCCCTTGTAGTGACCCCCTAAAGAGATGTGCCCACATGGAACCTCTGACTGTGACTTTTATTTTGTTTGATTTGTTTTGGAAGAAGGGTAATTGCAGATGTAATTAAGGTAAGGATCTCAGGCTAAGATTGACCTGGGTTAGTGTGGGCCCTAAATCCAGTGATGGGTGTCCTTACATGAGACATAAATGGGGGGGACACACAGACACATAAAGAAATCCATGCGACCACGGAGCCAGAGATTGGAGTGATGGGGCCACCGGCCAAGGGATGCCTGGAGCCACCAGAAGCTGGAAGAGGCAGGAAGGATTCTCCCCTAGAGACTGCCGACAGGTCACGGCCCTGGCAACACCACCTTGATTTTGGACACCTGACTTCCAGAACACGAGAGTATACATTTCTGTTTTTTAAATTTTTAATTGTGGTAAAATACATATAACATAAAATTTACCATCGCTAGGTGTACGGTTCAGTATCGTTAAACGTTTTTACTTTGCTTTGCACCCATCACCACCATCCACCTCCAGAACTCTTTTCATCTTGCAAAAATGAAACTCTGCCCCCATTAAGCAATAACACCCCACTTCCCCCTCCCCCCAGCCCTGGCACCCCCCGCCCCCCACATTCTACTTTCTGTCTCTATGGATTTACTACTCCAGGTCCCTCATATAAGTGGGATCATGCGGTATTTGTCCTGTTGTGGCTGGCCTATCTCACTGGTCCTCAAGGTTCATCTATGTGGTACCCGTGTTAGAACTTCCTTCCTTTCTAAGGCTGAATAATATTCCATTGTGTGGATGGACAACATTTGTTTTACCTGTTTATCCATTCATGGGCACTTCAGCTTCCACCCTTTGGCTATTGCGGCTCACGCTGCTGTGAGCCTGGGTGTGCAAATACAGATTTCTGTCCTTTTCTGTCACCCACTGCGTGGCTATCTGCTATGGCAGCCCTGGGAAGTGGATGCAATGGCCCAACCCAGACTGCAGGCGTGACATGGCAGAAAGGGCAGGGGCTTCGGAGGCGTCCATCAGGGTCAGGGTCTGGCTGAACACCTCAGGGAATGGGTACCGAGCCTCACAAGCCCCAGTCACTGGGAAGTGGGCGGAGAGAAGCCAGCGTGATGAGGGATTGGAGCTGCTGGCCCAGGGCAGGTGCTGGGATGCGCGGGTCCTCCGAGCTCCCTTGGACCCTTGCTCCTCCTTAAACATACACGTGTGGTCCAAGTGCCAGGCCCCAGGCATAAGATGGCCAAGGACAAGGCCCGGTCCCTCCTGTTCTCGGGCTGCCCTTCACTGGGGAGGCAGAAAAGCAGTGAGACAAGGAATCCCCAAAGGTGATGGAGACAGAGAGGGAGTCAGTGGCCCATGCAGAGGGTGTCTTTAAAGAGGTAACTGAGTTAAAGTGGGGTTGTTAGGGTGGGTCCTGATCCAGTGTGATTGGTGTCTTTATAAGAAAAGGAGATCAGGACACAGACACGCACAAAGGGATGTGAGGACACAGGGAGAAGACAGCCATCTGCACACAAGGAGAGAGGCCTTGTGAGGAACAGCCCTGCCGACACCTTCATCTTGAACTTCCAGCCACCAGGACTGGGAGACAATACACGTCTGGTAAGACTCCTGGTCTGTTGTATTTGTTACGATGGCCCAGGCTGACCAGTACAGCTGGGTGATTATACAAGATCGTCTTAACCTTGGACAGGGCCTCTTATCTGTTCAGTGACGTGGAGGTTTTCCAAGGTGCTCAGCTGGGGAAGCCCATGTCCGGAGGAGCCACTGAGGCCCAGAGGAGCCGGTCACCAGCCGAGGGCCACCAGCACGTGTGCTGTGACCTGAGCTGAATGAGACACGGCCTATGTGCGCGGAGGGTGCACGGGGATTGCCCCTGGCCAGGTCTGCAGAAGAAGCAGACGCTGCGGATGGTGGGCTGGGGACTCTGGATGGGGGTGGGGGAGAGGAGCCGATGCAGGGTGTTGCAGGTGGGTTGAGGTGGCCTCAAAATTCTAGGGCAAGGCTGGGTTTGGGGTTAGAATTGGGATTGAAGGGACGGGTAGTTGGGGGCAAAGTTAAGGTTGAGGAGAATCAGGGAGGCCAGGCAGGCTGTCAGGAGTTGGGGACAGTCCTGGCTGGGCTGAAGCCACAGGTTGGGGAGCCTTGGGGTTGGCTAATGTTTAGAGATAGGGTGAAGACACGTTTAGGTTTACGGGAGGACAAAGGAGGGGAATTAGGCACAGGTGGGCCAAGGTGGAGCCCTCTGCCATGGAGGGCCGACCTAGGTATGGATGAGAGATAGGCCAGAGCCCCATGGATTCTGGCTGTCTGAGCTGGGCTGGCCCTGGTGTGATAATCAGTCACCGTGGGAAGCCCTACGCTCTGCGTGGCTAATGCTGGCTTGCAAGGGTCCTCGGACACTGAGCTTGCTTCTGCCCCAGGGCCTTTGCACCTGCTATTTCCTGCCTGAGCACCCTTCCCTAGCTCCTCACTGGGCTCACTCCTCCCCTGAGTTATGTCACAGCATCTCTGAGGACCTCCTGGCCCAGATGGCACCTGTCTCCTTGTGACCACGTTACTTCCCATCCCTGACCTCACTAGCTCCATTTGAGACGTCCCCCCCATCCAAACGTGAGCTTCTGGGGGACAGGGGCTCTGCTATGCTTGGACTCTCTATCCCCAGGTCTAGTGCAGTTGCTGGGCACCCAGTAAACACTCTATAGCCATTGTTGAATCAACCAACTAAATCCTGCATCATTCCACAAATGTTTATTGAACTTTTTCTTGGTGCCAGGCACAGGTCTCTAGGTCCTCGGATGAAATGCAAAGATGAACTATGCCAACGTGGTCCCTGCCCTTGTAGAATTACATTCTAGTGAGGAAAGTCAGACAGTAAAGAAATGAGTAAGTCCTCATAGCAAGTCAGATGAAGGGGATTGGAGTGGAGAAGCGGTTTCTAGGAGGTGGTCAGGAAAGGCCTCCCTGTTTTGGGGACCTTGAACCAAGTGGGTATGAGGGTCCCGGGATGAGGGGTGACCTGGGGGGGCAGGGAGAAAAGGAGTGAAAAGGGGCTGGTCCCAACGGGAGGCTGCACGTGTTGGGCGGGCCTCGGGTTCAAATACTGCTCATCCATGGCTTATGCTGTTTCCTGCCTGGCCTCGGGAGTTGTCATCTGTGAAATGGGTCCACAGAGGCATGGTTTCACTGGAGCTGATCCAGAAGCAGGGAACAGAGCATCTGCACCTTGCAAGCCCCAGTGAAGACTTGCTTCCCTTTGCCCTTTCTTGGTGATAATTATAACCCTGGCAGCCTCTTTTGTTGTGGCCTCAAGGCAGACATCTGAGGTGTTCAGAAGCTCCAGGCTTCCAGAGTCTGTGTTTCTGCCGCCCACGACCCTCTTTCCTGGCACCAGCCCAAGGTGGGAAGCTCATGCATTTCCTGCCTGGCTGAGCACCAGCTCGTCCCGGACTCCTCCCATCCCCTCCTCTCCCCTGTGCTTCAGCTTCCTTCCCCACCTGCCCTGCAGGGTCTGCCAGCAAAGGTGCACGTGATGGTTTCTGGTTGCTTCTGAATTTCAACTTTTTTTACTTCCTGCTTTGGGGGGGGGCTGTCTTTGGCTTCAGGGCAAGAACTGGGCAGGTGGTGCCCTCAGCTGAGGCTCCGGAGCTTCTGGAGGGGCACCTGGCTTGTCTTTACAGGGGCAGCAGTCCTGGCCGTCCCTCGTGTTCAAGCAAAGGTGAGCTCCAGCTTCCAGAGGCTCCTAGGTCTGGTCTTGGTCCTCTTCAGGTCATGGACTCCCAGGGGAGGTTGAGGCAGAGAGGCAGGGAGGCCTGTTGGGCTCTGGTCCAGCACCCACCCAGGTCTCCAGCCCCCCAGCACACAATGGGATCGCAGAAAACAGGAGGGGCTTTTGCTGGTCTGGCCCAGCCTCCATTTCTGCCAAGGAGACTGTGCCTTGGAGTTGGGGGGAGGCCACTGCCAACCCCCACCTCCGCCCCCGCCCAGACTCCCATGGGTCTCAGCCTGTGGAGGCCCTGCTCCCTCCCGGGGCCGCCCGTGGAATCCACGTGGCTGGGTTACCTCCCCCACCGGGTGGTTCCTCCACCTAAGATTGTCCAGGTATCCTGTCTGCCCTGCTGCTTCCCTCCCTCTCCTTGGGCCATCCCTACTGCAACTCAGGATAGGCCCTGGGGGGTCAGGGAAACCTTTCGAAGCCCCCAGGCCCATGGGGAAGACAGAGACAAAATTCCTAAACCGAGTGAGGAACAGCCTCCAGAGGTGGGGCAGAAGGCGGGTGCACATTCCTGCCTCCCCCTGATGAGCTGGGAGCACCTGGAAGCTGGCGGTGGTCAGGGTGGTCCCTCCCTGCCCCTCCCAGCTCCCCGGAGCTCCCGTGTCCTGCCTCAGAGGCACCAGAGCTGAGTGGTGCTCCTTCTCCCTGCAGTTTGGGTGTCACCCAGCTTGGGGAAGTGAAGTTTTGGTCGTTCATTTCCTCAAGCCGTGCTGGCTTCCCGGTGGTTTTAAACCACTGTGTGCCCACATCCGAGGGCCCGGATCCGTGAGCAGCAGCCGTGGGGCGGCCTAGAGCCCCGTGGCTGGAAGGAACGTGGCCGCGTGACCTGCCTGGCTGTGGATGGCCCACTTTGTCGTGTAGGTTGGGACAAGATGGTGGGCACTGCCTGGCCATAAAAACACCTAAATGGACTGACTGCAGACCCCAGAGTTGAGCTAAAAGCTTCAGCTACTGATGTTAAAAAAAGTAGCATTTAGGAAGAGGCGGGGAGATGCTTTGCTCCGTGGGCTTCTCTTCTATTTTTTGGGTGCCTTTTATTGATTTATGCCCCGAAATAGTGCTTCCAACATTTTAAAATAGAATCCTAGATGAAGGGATCCCAGGCTGGGGATTTAAGTGGAAATTGACATGGCTCTTCATAAAATCACCTTCAAAACAAGACACTCAGCTACCCAGGTTTTTCCGTACTCTCCACTTCCTTTGTAGACCCCCGTCTCCACTTTTGGTCTAAAAGAGTCACTCGGATAATTGCTCATCCCAGTTTCATCATTCTGCTGAACCGTAGATTCTTTTCTCTTTTCTCTGTTGCCGGCTGTGGTCGGAGACGGAGCGATGCCCTGGGTCAAGAACCCCGAGTTTCCTGTGGAATCGTGGTCTCAGCTGCTGTCCTCACCTGGAGGTCCCTCCGCCCAGGTGTCCAGGTGCCAGGCGGCAGCCGCGGGCTTCCCCCCTCCCTCCTTCCCTCCGGGAAGCGCCTGCTTCCACGCAGAGGGCAGGCTTTGTAAACCCCTAAGGCCTTGGGGAAGACAACCTGGAAGTGGGAAACTCCATTCTGGAATTCAGGTCCCCAGGGCAGCTTCCTGTCCCAGGGGCCTTATCCTTGTCCTGCTGCTGTTGCTGCTGGAAGGTGTCAAGAGAGGGAGACGGAGGCCTGGGCAGGCGGCCACAGCCCTCATTGCCCGCAGTGATGGCCAGGCCTTGGGCGAAGGCCTGAGCTGTGCCTGCATGATTCACTCACAGAGCCTGCCTTTTGCAAGATTCTGTGCAGAGCGGCCGAGGGCCTCCCGATGCAGCTGCCCCGTGGACCCTCCTCCCCTCCACCCTTGTACTGGGGCTCAGGGACCACCCGCTTCCTGGTCCCCGGCCTGGGCCGAGCCCCCTGGGCCTTACTTCTGCTGCTGGAGGCAGCTTCTGGCCCATCTCTGGGGGGTTAGCACAGGCCAGGACAGAGGCTGTGGCCTCCTTGGGGGACCCTCTCTGGCTCCTTCAGGGCACATGCAGCCCCCACGGGGGAGCCGGCCCTGGGCCCCTCCCCACTGCCCCCCTCATCAGCAGCCTTGTTTCTCCAGCTCTCAGTGCACTGAACGGGGTAATTAGCCCTTCAGCTGGGACCACATTTTCTGAGCAGATGCCAGTGAGAAGTTAGTCGTTCCGGAGCTGGAGTTGCAAATATGCAGACTCTTTCTATAAAATGTGCACTGTCCCTACTTCTTCCTCTTCTCCGGCTCCTTTCTGCCAGCTGATGGTTAATGGGAGGAGATTGCAAGGCCGGCCTGAGGTCGCTTCCCCCTCCCCAGCCGAGGCTGCTGGGGCCAAGGGGCCAAGCGGGACCCCAGGGCCGCCCCGTGCGACCCCCCAGCATCTTTGTGAGGCCTGCAGGGTGCCGGCTGGCCTGCGTTCAGCTCCTTCAACCACCTCCCGAAGGGCTAAGTCTCGACGACTGATTAACAAACGTGACTTGTCCGGGTCAGGGTGGCCCTTGACCCTTCACTCCAGGTTCTTCCCAGAGCCCAGCCCTCTCTGGGATTTTGATGAGTGAGACCCCAGGGCAAGCCCGGTCCCTCCCCACGGCTTCTGACCCTCAGAGGGAGCCGAGAACTAATCAGCGGGGTGACTTGACGGCAGCCATAGAACCAACAGAAAACCCACGTGGGTGAGGACAGTGCTGTGGGTATCAGCTTGGGGACCTTGTCAGCCATCTGGGCCGTGGCATCCAGTAGCTGGAGGCATATCCATGGCAGCGGGAATGGACCGCAGAGTCTGAACTCAGAAGGGTCCTAGAGGGGCTGAGAGGAGGATGTTGGAAAAACTGGCTTGCCGTCCGAGTCCCCCACCCGCGTGAGGACCTGGTGTCAGATACGCTGCAGGAAGCCCTTCCCAGCGGAGCGCGTGGTGATCGTGAGCCCGTGGTGGTTGCCGCCCACCCCTCTCTCGGCCAACAGTCAAGCTCTGGGGCGGGGGTCCCGGTGCTCCCTGTGGGGACTTTCTCTTCCTCTGCAGCGGAGGCATGGGAGGTTCCATTCACAGCGGCTGCTCGGGCCTTTGCCCCGTCCGTCCTCGCCTGACACCGGGGCAACAGAAAGTGACGTTGTCTCACTTGACCCTCAAGAGCAAAGTTTCCCGGTTGGATGCTTTGAGCCTAAAGGCAATTCCTACTGCCGGCAGCCTGCATCTTGCTTGCACCTGGCCCAGCTCCCAGATCCCACTGGTTTCTCCTGCCTCTCCTGTCTCCTCTTCTCCATCGTTTCTGTCTCCTTTTCAGAGCTGCATTCAACTCTGCCACAAAATAGACCGGATCCCCGCTGCTCGGAACAGGAGATTTTTCTCCCCGGCAGTGGGAGGCCTCACATCTTATTAGAAACAGCAAATGAGGTCGGTGGGACATCGGGTCAGGTGCCGGAGGGGTACCAGCCTCCCCCTCATGGGGGCGCTCGGCCTCACCGGAAGGGCCTCGGGCTCTGTGGGTACATGGGAAGCATCCCGTGGGCGTCGTGGAAGGCTGAGCAGGCGTGACACGTCAGAGGGCGCTATAGGACGTCCCCTCTGCTGGAGGGTGGCTGGCAGGGAGTGTGAGGGGGAGGCCACCATCCTGTCCTCCCTACCGCCCCACTGGAGCCCGAGGCCCTGCTCAGCTACTGGGGCAGGAGAGGAGCTGGGTTCACCCTGTTGGAGGGGTGGGTCTGACATCAGCCCGGATGCTGCCCCAGGCTCCTCCAGGGTCCCGGCCTTCTGATTGCTCCACCAGCCAGAGCTGAGATGCTCGTGTCTCGTCCCCATACCCCAGCCAGGCAAGAGGCGGGGGCCCTGTGGTGCATCCACCTTTGCCGGCCTTGGAGTCAGAGGACAGTTGTGAGGCAGGGTGGAGAGGGTGAGGTTGGCAGCTGAGGGGAGGGGAGCAGAAACTGCGGGGAATGGGGGCTGGTCTCGAGAGGGTGCTGCCTGAGCCCTGCCTTCCCTGCTGTACTCCTCCCGGCTCGAGTCCACAGAGAACAGGAGCAAGGAGAGGTCAGGCCCCCTGTGACTGGCGGGGCCGACTCCTGAGCCTGGGGTGGGTGGGCAGCAGGCCAAGGGACTGAGCCCCAGGTCTGACCTTTCCCCAGCTCAGCTCTCAGCCCCGCAGCCAGCTGGTCTCTGGCATCTGACTCTCATCCATCCAACTTGACAGATATTAACTGCACACCTACTATGTGCATTTGTGCGCGCTTGTGAGAAGAGAAGAGAAGGTGGAGAGGCTGTGCCGTGAGCGAGGAAACGTCCGCAGCTGGAGGGGGAGGTGGCCTCGCCCGTCGGTGTCAAGGAGCAGGGTGGGGAGGTCGCTCTCCCCGTGGGTGGGGCCTTGGGGCACACAGCCACCCCGTGCTGGACCCGGCCTTAATCACAGCAGCTTAGGGTTCCCACTAGGGTCACCGTATGAAATATCGGGTTCTAAGTTAAATTTGAGTTTCAGATAGTCAGTAAGGCATTTTCAGTATAAGTATATCCCATCTAATATTTGCGATATAATTATACTGGAAGTATTAATTGATTATCTGAAACTCAAAATTTCAAATTCCTGTAATTTTATTGGATAAATCTGGCAAGCCTGGCTCCCTCTTTGGGAAAAGCGGGAGGAGG
Organism: Phocoena phocoena; assembly: GCF_963924675.1. Classification (NCBI taxonomy): domain Eukaryota; kingdom Metazoa; phylum Chordata; class Mammalia; order Artiodactyla; family Phocoenidae; genus Phocoena; species Phocoena phocoena. Next base: position 78,826,378 of record NC_089235.1, read on the forward strand.
CTGGAGAGAGAGGAGTTCCCTCTGAGCCCCCGTGCCTGACCAGGAGGGAGAGGGGCTGGGCAGGGGGTGTGGAGCCCGGCACGCCACGCCTGGAGTTTGGTGGGTGACCCTAGCCAGTGTTGTCTTAAACTAGTCTGTGGTCCTGGGTGGAGGGTCTTGCCTGTAGTTAACACTTATCCCCCCATAGGGATGGACCTCAAATCTTGGTGGCTGAACAGATGAGTGAATCTTCCATCTGATTTAGCCAAGCTGCTTCTCGCACATTCTTCTGGCAACCAAATGACTCCGGGTGTTTTTTTGCTGCTTTGGTCACCAGCTTAACAGAATGTTGACTACCTTTCGTCCATTGGATGGAGTGGACTTGCTGCCGTGGCGTTGGGGCCCAGGTGACCTCCACTCCCCTGTCTCTTGGTCGCAACCTCCCTGTTCCCGAGCCAGCCTAGGTGGGAGGCCCGTGGTTATAGTGATGGAGTCGTGTCATCAGCTGTGTGACTGTGGGTGAGTGGCTGCCCCTCTCTGGGCCTAGTTTCTGGATCCGGGGGTTGGATTGGATGGTCATGGGGATTCTTCCCTTTCTCAGTGATACAGCAGAGTCATCAGCCAAGCTCTGCACTTGGATGTGGCTCAGACATGCAGCCAGCAACAGTTTGCTTTATGGAGCCAGAGGTCTCAGGCCTTCCGCCTTGGAGGGGCAGTTATATTCTAATCAGACCAGTTAAAGGCCCACAGTCTGCATCAAGATCTAAAAAGCTGCTTTAGAGGCTGCCCTTCACCACGCAGCCTCCAGGCCCAGCATGTCTGCAGGCCAGCCGGGCCCGCAGGTCAAAGACAGGGCTCTGGGCAGGACAGGGTCAGGGGGCAACGAAGAGGAGCTCCCGGGGTTCCAGAGCCTCGTGGATTTCAACAGTTCCATCATGACGAGAGGTAGATTCTCCACCTCTGTTTTTGGAGTCAATCTTATGTATGAATGATTAATAGCTTTTTAAATTACACCGCTCATTCATCCCTCAATGGATTAAATATTCCTTAATGCTTACATTTTTCTGTTATTACCATGACCTGAGCTACAAGAAAGTCTTTGGATGTTTGGAAAGAAACATTTGATATAAAAGCCTCCAAAGGGGCTCCAATGACAACAGAGATCGGGCAGGCGGGATGGATGGCTCCCACAGGGTCGGGTCCTGGCCATCCTGGGAGTGATGTACGGCACAGGGGGCTTCAGGAAGAAGCTCTCTGAGGCAAGGGCTGCCGTTCTGCTCACAGGAGACTGGTGCTGTCACAAGGCGTCCTCTCTAGCTGCCCTGGATCTCCCAGCACCCCTGTGGCCCCATCCTCCTAGTCCCAGAGAAGGGAATCAAGCAGGCGGAGAGGGCTCTGAGCAGACGGCCAGCAGGTTGGCCACAGGCTCGCTTCCTCCTGTGGCCCTTACTGCCAGGGCCTTTGGGACGCCTGGAGCCCTTTTCTATGAAACCCTTCCTCCCCCCAGACAGCGGGAAGAGGTGAGTCATATGCTCACTCTGGGGGCATGTGACTCCTCTGCACACAGCCGGGGTGTGATGCCCGCTCCCCGCCCCAACTCCCAGAAAGCAGCGGTCTCCAACCAAATCAGGGCTCATGGCCCCGGGGCTGTGTAGGACCACTCATCAGGCAGCAGGTGTTAGAAGCGCTGTTTGGGAAACTGTGAACTAATAATACCGATGCAGCGATGCTCGTGTACCGCGGACCCCAGTGGAGGTCCACGTGCAGGCAGGCTGGCTGCACCTCCACTCCCTCCTTCCCTTTCAGTGTAGAGCGTGCCCTTTGTGGTTTCCAAGCGCTTTGCGATTCTCTCATCGTGTCCTCTAGTTATAGTTAACTTAACCTTCACAAAATGGACACACCCTGAAAACCATCCTTCCCTGAAAGCCGTGTACCTGCGACCCTCTCCCAGGTACATGGGTCCCTGAATCCCCCTCCCTCCTTCACAGCAGCCGAAAGCACTGGAGGTGGGGCTGCCCCATCAGCGTGGGTCCTGGGTGACCACAGCGAAGAGATGCCCCGTCCTCCCCATCAACCTCTGCAGGGCACGTAGAGACGATAAGAAACAAACTCCTGAGATCCAGCCTTGCTTATATCCCACAGCCAGACAGGCAGCACTCGGGTATTTATTTTCAAACATAGACTTTAATTTTTAGAGCAGTTTTACAGTCACAACAAAGTTCAGGGGAAGGTAGAGAGATTCCCCATATGCCCCCTCTTCCCATAACCTCCCCCCTTATCAGCATCCCCACCAGAGTGACGTGCTTGTTATAATCATGAACCTACATTGACACGTCGTTGTCACCCGAGCGCCATAATTTACCTTAGGGCTCGCTCTTGGTGTGGTGCGTTCTATGGGTTTGGACAAATGTATAATGACATGTATCCACCATTATAGTATCATCCAGGACGGTGCTACTGCCCTAAAATCCTCTTCTCTCTGTCTATGCATTTCTCACCTCTAACCCCTGGCAACCACTGATCCTTTTACTGCCTCTGTGGTTTTGACTTTTCCGTCGTAGAATTGGAATCATACAGCACGTACCCTTTTCACATTGGATTCTTTCACTTCATAATATGAATTCAAATTTCCTCTATGTCTTCATAGCCTGATAGCTCATTTCTTTTTAATGCCGAATAATGTTCTGTGGTCTGGAAAAACGTTCATGGCTTCTTTATCTACTCACCTATTAAAGAATGTGTTGGTCGCTTCCAATTCTTGGCAATTATGAGTAAAGCTGCTATAAACATCTGTGTATAGGCTTTTGTGTAGACATAAGTTTCCAGCTCCTTTGGGTAAATACCAAGGTGCACAGTTGTTGGCTCGCGTGGTAAGATTATGTCTAGTTTAGTAAGACACCACCAGACCGTCTTCCGAAGTGGCTGCGCCGTCCTGCGTTCCCACCAGCAGTGAACGAGGGTTCCTGTTGCTCCACAGCCTCGCCAGCGTTCGGTGGTGTCAGTGATCTGGATCTGGGCCATTCTAACAAGCGTGGAGTGGTACCTCGCTGTTGTTTTAATTTGCATTTCTCTGATGTCAGATGATGTGGAGCATCTCTTCACGTGCTTACCGGCCATCTCTATGTCTTCTTTGGTGAGGTGTTTCTCCAGGTCTTTTGGCCCATTTTTTAACCAGGTCTGAGGGGTCCTTTGGAGTTGCGCTCTGTCTCTCGCCGCCAAATTAAGTGCCCGGCAGCTGTGGGAGTGGTGCTGAGACTTCAAGCCCGGCTCTGCCGTGTGGCTGACGGCTGTCAGCAAGACACCTGACTCTGCTGAGTTGCACCCTCTGCTCCTGGACACTGAGGCCGCCAGCGCTTCCTCCCGCTGCAGGACAGATGCCGGGGCTTGGGTGGAGGGTGGAGATGATTTCTGCGAAAACGATTTGATACATCATGAATGGTTAAAGGTGCAAACGACCCCGAGCTTGCTTTATTCATTCCTTCTGACCATCCACGTAGAGGGCTCACCGTGTGTCCTCTTACAGTGACCCGTGCTAGGCAAGAGCCCCTGTTCTGAATGCCCTTCTACCTCCCCTGTCACCTCCCCCGCTCCCCCTGGCCGTCCAGTTTGCTGGGATCTTTTCCCATTTTCTCCTACTTCAAAACCCAGTTCACATGTCGCCTCCTCCGGGGTGTCTGCCAGGGCTCCTTGCAATTCCTCATGCTCCCTGCACAGTGGTTTCTCCCGTGGACGCTGGCTCCTTCCACCCCCCCACCCCCACCCCGTCAGCTCACCGAGGGCAAGGATGGGTCTTGCCATCTCCCTATCCCCAGGGTTGGGCTGGCACGTGATGTGCGTTCGAGAAGCAATTTGGAGTGACCGAACACAAAAAAAAGGAGTTGGGCGCAGACGACACTGGGACGTGCTCTCCTTCCTCCCCAGGGGAAGAGACTTGGCGATTACCGAGGACCTTCTATGTTCAAAGTGCTTTCTCCACGTTGATGTGGGGCTTTGTAGCCAAGCCCAGAAGCCCATGTTGCTCCTCATTTGACTCGTGGGAGGCTGAGGCTGGGGAGGGGAAGCAACTGACCCGAGGTCACACAGTGAGTGAGGATCCACTGCCTTGTGGCCTGGGCCAGCAGCGATGACTACTTAGCCAGGTGTCCCCACCCCGCCAAGCAAGGATGGGCTCACTAAGCCTTCGATGGAGAATTTGCTGCATCTCTCCAGAGGCTCCCAGGACACGAGGCTCCTAGGAGCGTGGGTCTGATATCCGAGGAGTCGGCCAATCACAGAGCACCCCCCAGGCGGCTGGAGCAGCCCCTCGGCTGTCAGTTTAGCAAACTGGGGTACAATCTGGTTTCAGGGATGCCACACAGGGAGACAGGGTCTCTGAGAAGCCAGCTGGAACCCCTGTGCCCCAAAAGATAAAGCAAAGCAGCCAGCGTAGAAAGTGAGTACGACGTCCCCCTCGGGGTCCAGGCCGGCGTGGGACCCGGAAGTGCCAGGGCGCTGCTCTGTGCTGAGGCGTGACTGTCGGACGCGCTGCGGGTGGTATTCCTAGCTGGTTTGCCGGTGCTCACAGCCGTGGTGCCGTGGCTGCTGTGACTGTCCTGTGTTCCCTCTGCAGTCCCCCTGGATGCCAGGCCACATCTGAGGGGCAGCTGGAGGGAAATCGGCCGGGGCAGGACTGGCCGGGTGGGGTGTGGGAACCTGGGGGCTGCAGCACCCAGATTAAGTGCTTTCTGGCAGAAATCTTCCCAGGTGACATCTAAGCACCCACCAAAAATCCCAATCCTGAGCGGAAGCTGCCAGGACAGCTGTGGAAAGCGGCAAGGGACTCGGGGTGCCAAGCAGGGCGAATGTTCCCGACGGGGCTGGTGGGTGGCGTTCATCATTGTGGCCAGGAGGTTTTGTTCATTCCATGTGGAGTCCTGGGGACACTGGGGTAAGAACCCTGCGTCCCCTTCCATGTGTGACACCAACGTCGGGACCTCTCTGGGAACAGCTCTCCTCTCTGTGAGATGAGGGGACACCTTAAGGAACCCCCTGCCACGATAATGTCCCAGGTGGTCCTTGGAGCAAAGAAATGCCCCTGGTGACCCCTGCCTGGTCCTAGAAGAGCCTGGCCATCGCCTTCCACCTGGACGAACCAACGAAGGAAACGGGGGTCCCTCTAGCCCTGGCCTCTCCTGTGGGAGCTGCTTCCTGGAACGGGCTGGGGGGTGTACAGGGCAAGCTGGAGACCTCGACTCAGACCCAGCCCTGCCTCTTTCTGTGTCACCTTGACTCATTGCTTTGAGCCTGAAATGTCCTCCTCTGCAAAGTGGGGGTGAAGATCCACAGTGGGGGGATGGTGCAGAGACAGGCATTGGGAGACTGTGCACTTGCCAAGGGGAGCAGGCTAGCAGTGGCACCTGCCGGCCGGGACGCAGAGGGGGCATGGTGACCGCGGGTGACACCCCAGCTGTTCTGGGGGAAGCACGGTGGCTCCAAAGGCCTCAGAAGACTTTCCGTGGCTCCTTGTGCTGAGGGTCTGCGTGGATGCGGCCCCCTCCCCATGTCCTTCTGATAAAGGCGGGTCAGAGGGGACAGAGGGGCAGGCGCAAGCAGCAGTCCGGCTGTGCCCCCAGCGGTGGCTGGAATGGCTGGCCCCTGGCATGGGCAGCAGTAAGTGAGGTGATGCCTCTGGCACCCACCCAGAGGGCAGAGATCGGGGGCCCCTCCAGGTGGGGAGTTCAGCTGGAGTGACCGAGGCCTCCTCACCCAGGGACCCCGCTCAGAGCATCTCCAGTCTCTCTTCTCCTTGGCAGCCCTCATTCATTCCTCAAAATCCTGCACCTCGTGGGTGTTCAGTAAGCATCCCTTGATTGAACTGAACCAGAAGTCAGGGGCTCCAGGCCCAGCTCTGCCGCCTGGTGGCCCCGTGATCGTGGGCGTGGCAGAGGACGAACTTTGGGCAGTCTTTCTGAGCCCCTGTGGTGGACCAGGCTGGGGCTCCTAGGGAAGACAGGAAGGGCTTTCAGGGGGTCACCAGAGGCTGACTGGCTGGGGCTGGACATCCTGGGGGAGGGGCTTCCATTCTTCCATCTTGGACTTTAGAGCTTGTGTTACCCGCCCACCCAGCCCCTCCATCCAGCGCCTGAAGGGCACGGGGAACCTTCCAGCAGGGACTGCGGGGGGCTCGTCCCCCAAAGGCAGAATGCCCCTCCTCCTCCTGGCTGAGCTCCTGGATGGGGCCCCTGCCTGCCACTTACCCCTCGGGGGCCTTGGGAGTGGCCCTGTTTTCTCCAGGTGTGAGACAGGCATGGCCATCTTCGATTTGGGATTGTCAGGGAGACCGAATCAGAGGTGTGTATGAGTGTCTGGCTCGAGGCTGCTGCCTTGTGACCCCTCCCCAAGGCCGCCTGCGGCACAGAGGAACCCGCTCTCAGTGTGGACAGCAGCAGCTCTCCCAGTCCACCCGGGGAGGGGATGAGGGCATGCAGAGGGGCCCCCACGGCCACTCTGTTTGGTGTCCACATCACCTGGACACCATGGCCATCCGCTTAGCTGTCTTTCTCAGCCAGGGCTAAGCCGCCCCGGTGCCTCGGTTTCCCCTCTGTCTCCTGGGCTCCAAGAGGCCGAGGCCGGGGCGGTGCTGGGCTCCGCCCTCCCAAGTGGGTGTACCTCTGCCACACGACCCACCCAGCGCTGCCCACTTGAACCCCTCCCCCTCCCCCAGCGCCATCTGGAAATCAGGCTCTGAAGTGAGAAGAGGAAAGATTAGATATTAATTTAATTTACTTCGGGTTCTAATCGTCTGGAGAAACTTCTTATGCACTAACATTAATTTATTTCTGCTTAGGGCCAGTTATGCTAATTCAAATCTGCCTTAAGTATTAAAATGCTGATATCGTGAATCAGATAATATAACGGAGGGAACCAGGGGAGGTGAGAACAGTGGGAAGAGGCTCCGCCCTTGATGCCTCCAGCCAGGCGGACGACGAAGGGCCAGGGCAAGGGAGAAGGCACCACCCCCTCCCTGTGACCTTGAGCTTGGCTGGAGGTGCCACAGTCGCACCTCTCCCTTCCCAGGGCCTGAGCGCGGCTCTCGACCATGCTGTCACCACTGCCACCCACCGGTGGACAACGGGTGTCCGCCCAGCATGTCACACCATCATGACCCGCAGTCTGTGGTCCCACCCCGTCACCACCTGCCCTCCCTCAGTGTGACAGCCCTGGGCTCCAGGCTCCGTGCCGTCACCTGTGGGCTGTGATCTGCCCAGTGTCACCTGAGGGCTGGGCTCAGGCTCCGGCCTGTCGTGTGGGATGATCCTGGGGTGTGGAGGAAAGCCCTTAATCAATGTCAGACGTGCTCCAGGGGCCGGGGAGTGTGACACGCTGTCAGCTCTGTGTCTCTATGGCCGTCACCTCATCTCCCCTTCATCTTCGCCATCCTCTGCTTGTCGCTTGGCTCCCCTCTGCCCTTGGGTCCTGGCCCGGGTGGGCTTACAAGGGGTCCTGGGAAGGTCTGTGTGAAGGGTCAGTGGTGCAGGGGCTGATGTAGCCACGCTGATCCCAGGGCCTTGCTGGGTGGGCGGGGTCTAGAGGCCCAGGCTCCTCCAGGGAACGATGCTGCCCTGGGTCCAACCTCGGGCCTGAGGCCGCCACGCACAGGAACTTCACGTGCAGCTTCGCCCTGGGCCTCTCTCTCGCCCGATGGCCACTTCTGCAGGCTGAACTGGGTCCAGTTCCCGGCTGGGGCTGCTACCCCACACCTGGTACCATCTGGCTCCCAGGTAACTCGGGGCCTTTCTCCTCTTGTGGACACGCTGTCCGCTTCCCATTAGCTGATGATTCCAGGCCGGTCCTCCAGCAGCTTCTGTACCTGGCAGAGCCTCTCACTACCCATGGCAGCGCCCTCAGCAGAGCCGGCCCAGGGCGGGGAGTGAGGGGAGGCCTCTCAGCAGGGGCTGGGCCCTGACCCAAGCTCAAGCAGGTGCCTGCTGAACCCCTCAGTCCCAAGAGCAGGCCCCGCATTCCTGGGGGCTCTGACCTGCCAGGCTCTATTAGGTCCTCACACACCTGGCCTCCAGCTGCGTGGCCCCCAAGTCCTGTTCTCTGTGCGGTTGTGACCCCTCGGTGACGGCTCCCAAGCTATGGCCTGAATTTTCTGTCCCCAGGACCCAGAGTAAATCCTGGCACGGACGAAGGGCTCTGTTCCCGCTGTCGGGATGAGGGAATCCCCTTCTACTAGCCAGAGGAGGGAGGTGGGCACCCGATCCCAGGAAAGGTCAGCAGGCCTGGTGCCACTCCTGGTCCTATGGGCACAGGTGCCTCCGCTGAGATCCGGGGTCTTGATCTTGGTGCCTGGACCCCACAGAGGGCTGGCTTGTGTCCTCCACACCCCAGGCTGTTCCAGGACAGCCCCTGCAGGCCCATGGCCCTCCTCCCAGCACTTTTCAAAATCTCCTCCTCACTGCACCCATGTGTCTCTGCTGACCACCCCAGGGCGGGACCTCCCGGGGCTGGGGGAGGCAGCAGCCGTCTGCCTCCTGCCTGGCAGAGGCCTGGTTCCAGCTTAGAGCACGGGCTCTGCAGGACGTGGGCCCCGGCGGGGTCCTCAAGGCTTCCTCCTTCCCTCCTTTCCTCCCTTCCTCCTCCTTTCCTTCCTCCCTTCCTTCCTTCCTTCCCTGATCAAGCCTTGGCCAAGTGTCTGCTGTGAGCCTGGTCCTGTGTTAGGTCCCAGGAATCAGAAGTGGGTTCAAATCACTGCGCTCAAGGAGGGGACAAGAAACCCATCACGAGGGGTCATGAGGCCGTGCGGGAAGGCATTACAGGTGCTGTAGACGGTTTATGAGGGGCTGGCAAAGGGAGGAGGGCCGGGTCGGGCCAGGGACAGAAGCAAGGTCGGCGGAGGGCATCTGCTCCCATACCCGAGTCACCTTGCAGGATGGCTGGGGCCTCCCTCAGCAGCCTGTCAGGTCTGCGGGCGGTGGAAGCGGGCTTGGCTTTTTCTGTTCCCCATGCCCAGTGCAGGCTCGGGACCCTGTTCATACTTTTGCATGGATGACTGAATGAATGATTGAGAGAAGGAATAAATGAGTGAGTGAGCTGCATGGAGTGACCATGGCGAGGGCTCTGTCCCCTCCAGAGGAATGCCGAGATCAGGGGACAGGCGAGGGCTAGTGGGCCTCCGGAAGAGATCCTGGACCTGCAACCAGATAGACCCGGGTTCCACTTATGGCCAAGTAGCCCATGGACCGAAGGTCGTGGGCCAGTATCTGGGGCCGCTTGGGGCCCGTTTCCCCTGTCCGGAGCCAGGACGCTGCCAGAGGGTGTATCTGGCCCTGAGCCTGCTGCGGGCAGAGCCTCTTCTCTCCAGACGAGGTTAATGAGGGGGGTGGGTGTCAGAAGGTGAGGGCATGGGTGTGGTGGGATAAGCCCTTGCCCAGCCTGGGGGGCCCATCTGGAGTCACACCCCAGCGCTGGTGGAGATAGCAGAGCGGCTAGCGGACAAGTTCCCCTGGAGGCGCTGGCGGGGTCTTGCCCTTGACGGGCCCCTTGTGAAAGGCCGCACGGCTTTGGGCCGGTCAGTCCACCTCCCTGGGCTTCAGTGGCCTCATTTGTCACGATGGCCCGGGGGATGGGCTTCCTGTGGGTCAGGCCTGGGCTCCAGAGCCCTTGACACTGAATCCCACCCACGGGCAGGCTGTGCCCTCCTCCGGGGCCTCGCTCCCGGGCTGGGAGGTGCTTGCCCAGGCTGTGCCCGGGGCGGGCTGAGTCCTCGGCCTGGGGGCGGCCGGAGCGGTGCCCCGCTTGCCAGCGGCTGGGACTCAGGAGGCACTGACAGGCTGAGTCGTCAGCAGGGGGGAGGGGCCGTCCCCAGGCTGCGGGATGTGCGCTTGCAGCAAAGCTGACTGACAGCCCACCCTGGGGGCCAGCCCCCAGCGCCTGGTGCCAGCTCATGTGCTCACTGCCCCCTGCCTGCAACCCCTGCCCCCGGGGCTGCTCTGGGCAATCCTGGGCAGGGGAGACTGCTGGTCTTAGTATCCCATTGCACAGATGGATGGACTGAGGTCCAGTGAGGGCTCATGGGGGTAGACAGGATGAGGACCCAGGACACACACGTGGGTCACCCACCTGCACAGCACCATGAAGAGGCGTGGTGGGGAAGATCACGGAACCTGGCCTGTCTGCTACTCCCAGCCTGTTAGGTGTGCGGGCAGAGTCCGGGACAGAATCCAGGGCAGGTAGGAGAAGAAGAAAAAGTCTAGGGCTTGTGCCGCTGCCCCAGTAGGTGGAAGGCTGTTGTGGACTCTGGAGGTGCAGGCCGAGGGCCCTGGGCGCAGTGGCACGGTGAGGAGCTCTGAGCGGCAGGGGTGGGGTGGTGAGAGCTTCACCACTTTTAAGAATGATTCCATTCCCTCGTATCTCCTCCACCTGCCCAGCCTTGCTTTTCCACGTGCATAATGGGCAGAGTCGAGCAAGCTGCGTTTGGGGGTCTTTTCCAGTTCTAATTGTGTATGACTCCAGAGTGTGTGTGTTCAATCAGAGCCTGGAACATACAGGTATATGCTCACCAATGACCTTGGATGGTTGGATCAGAGAGAGGATGGGTGGATGAATGGATGGAGATGTGTGGATGGGTATGTGGGTAAATATGTGGATGGGTATGAGTGGATGGGAGATGGGCTGGAGGGCATATGGATGGATGAGAACGTATGTGGATGGATAGATGGGAAGATGGCTGGAAGGATGGCTGGACAGATGGATGGATAATGGATGAGTGGATACATAGGTAGGATGATGAATGAATGAGTGGGAGAATAAATGGATGGATAGGTGGTGGATGGATGGGTGGGTGGATGGACGGGTGAGTGGGCAGGTGGATGCATACATGGTGGGAGGTTAGATGGATGGATGAGTTGGTGGGAGGATGGATGGGTAGATGGGTGGGAGGGTGGATGAACAGAGGGAAGGATATGTGGTTGAATGGGTAGATGGGTGGGTGGATAGATGATGTCTGTGACCTTTCCAGTGCTGAAACTTTATGTTCCCTCTGCTATTAGCAGTTTGATATTTGGTGGGTTAAGTGCACAGCAAAAGCTCTGGACTGGAGCTTTTTTTTTTTTTTTTTTTCTTCTTCTTACAATCTTCACATTTTTAATGATTAAAGCAATTTCATCTGAAAATTCTATTAATATTTCGGTTTGTTATTTCCAGACCAATGTTTGAGCTTATTCAGGACAGCGAGCATTTGCTCCTAAGTGATCTCATTCTTCAATCCCACTTACCAAACTCTGTCCCATCCTTTCTAGTCTAAAGTGTAACGTAGAGTCTGAGGGAGTGGTCACCTTGTATCTTTACTGCTGACATAACATGGATGAAGCGCCATCCCGGCCGTGCATGGATTCTACACTTGCTTTTGTTTCCAAGAGCCCCCTTCATCATTGGGAATGTTAGCCTCCTTCTGGATTGAGCTTTTGAGCTCGGGCAGGTAGAAGCCCTGGGCTTAATTTTCATCCTATCACTCTGTCACCTTGGGCAAGTTGCTCACCCTCTCTGATCTCCTGCTTCCAGCCTTCAAAATGAAGGGGTTGGCGTCATTGGCCCATAAGTTTCCTTGCTTTGGTAAAGTTCTGGGAGTGAGTGCCCTGCGCCCTCTGCCTTCTGCCCCTCCTCCTGCCCTCCCCGCTGGGCAGAGGCCCTTTTCCTTCTCCCTCCTTCGAGCTCAGACTCAGGCCTTCCCAGGGGTGGCAGCTCAGGGGCCCATGGTGAATGCCCAGCAGGAGCCCTGCTGTGACGCCTTCTGGAGTGGGGCCCGTTGATGCCAGCTCCCCGGCTGCATTTGGACAGGTGCCTGGCCCGGTTTTGAGCTTGTCATTTAAGTGCTACGGGAGGCCGTCTGTCTGCATAACCTCCCTGGCTGAGGACACAGCTCCCTCCAGGGCCCCAGACATCCACCATCTGGCAGTGGTGGTCAGTGCTGACTAACATAATATTGTAATCATTCTTATTTTGGGAAAACTGAAGTGTCAACGCTCAGCTGGGGGCACTGTGGGATGCTTTGTCCCCTCTGGCTTTTGCCTGTCCTCCCACTGCCCTGCAATCATCCCATCAACCACGAGGATGCTGGCCAAACTGCAGGGTGTCAACAGGACAAGTTAAAGGAAGGAAGAAAAGTTGACATTTTCCTCTTGCTGATTCTAGAATAACAGTAATAATAACGACACCGGTGCCGTGGCTAAGAGCCAGCCCAGGGGCTCTGGCATGTGTACTGGGCTTACCCGGTGACCTTGGGCCTCAGTCTCCTCTCTACATCCGGGAGAATATGACCCCTCCTAAAGTGGTGGTGAGGACAGAAAGAAGGAATGTCCACTAAGGGTCAGTGTGGTGCCGGCCGCGGTCTTGTCCACAATGAGCTCATTGCCCCTTCCTTCCTGTCTGTGTGGACGCTGTATCGTATGACCCTGGCCCTCTTGCTGGGCCTTGAACCCAGTTCCTGGGCCTCCCTGGGGGCCGGGGCACAGCGTGGACCATCACAGGCCCAGAGACCAACGTGTTTGACGGGAAGGGTTGGGGACCAGGAGAACGGTCACGTTCCCGCTCTGGGTATAATTTCCCATTTGATAAATGTGTGTGGGAGGGTTTGCATTAATGGTGTTTCTTAGGTCCCTCTCAGCCCCTGCGTTCTTGATCTGAGAAGGGAAGGAGGAGGCGTGCATCAGGCCGTGCAGGAGCCTCTGCTCCAGACACGCAAAGTGGACGCAGTGGCAGCCCAGAGCAGCCCTGGCGACTCCCCAGGAGTGGACACCTTCACTGTTGTGCGGTCAGGGCAGGGCTCCAAGGGGCCAGGGGCACAGCCGAGGCCCATGGTGGGATGTGAGGATTCCAGGGGGCTGGTCCTGGCTGGCGAGCTGGGAAGCCGGGGTCAGCTGCTGCCGGAGGAGAGGGTGACTCTGGAGCCGTGAGGTTGGCAGAGGCTGGGCGGTGCCCCAGCTGGGTGTGAGTTTCCTCTGAAGGGCAGTGGCTGCTGCTGCCAAGCCCCATGGTCCCGTGATTGAGCCTGGGGGGTGGCGCCCCGGGAGCCCCCCACTCCCCTCCTTCCGGGCTGGCTGCTGCTCTGGATGACTCTGGCCCAGCCACCGCAAAGTCACTTTCCTCCTTGGGCCTCCACGTCCTTGTCTGTAAACGGGCTCCGGTCAGGGCTGGGAGGCCCCCGCTGGGCGCTGGGGCTCGACCCCCGACCGCTGTCTGGGCGAGTCGGGGTCCTGACTCCTGCAGGTTTAGAGGTTCGTGGGAGCGGAGGCCCCGTGAGGCCACAGTGGGAGTTCTGGGGGGAGCCAAGCATGGCGGAAGGGCCCAGCTGCCGAGCGGGCCTCATCCTCTCCTTCCTGCCCACCTGTCCCAGGAAAAGCAGCCCCACCAGCCCACGCTTTGAGGACGGGCTTATGCCTTTTTTTAATGACTCTTCTTTCAGGGGAAATGGGACAGATAGGCAGGGCCTGGCCTCGGCTCAGGTGGGGGAGGGAGATGTCGTGGCTCGAGCCATCGTGGCCCCAGTGGTGAGTCTGCATGTGTGCCGTCCATGGAGCCCAGGTCACCGGCAGGAGGAGGGTATGAAGGACAGGAGGTGGAGGCCATGAGGCTCCATGGGGGGAGGTCAGGGGCTTTGGGCTGGAGAATGTCTCAGGCTCAGGGCCCTGTCCAAGCGAGGCTGCCGAGGCCCAGGGAGGAGCAGGCCTTGCCCAAGGAGAACACCCCCCACCACCCCTCCACAAGCCCAGGCATCTCCTGGTGAGGCCGAGAAGCCTCCTGGCTGGTTGGGGTGAGTGGGCAGAGGGTCCTGAGGCTGTGGCCGCCCTTAGCTGGCTCTCGGGGTCCTGGGGTGACTCCGTACCCTCTCCTGGACGCAGAGTCTGACCTGAAGCCCCCCTGAGCCTGCGGAGGGAATTGCTGCTACCCCCCACTCGCCCTTCCCCCAGCTGTGGGCCCGGCTGGCCCCGCTGGACAGGATCTAGGGCTGTCCCTGTGCTGGGCAGCTTGGCTCACGGCCAGCCTCTGGGTGGCAGTGGTGGCCCAGCTTCCTCCCTACGGCCCCGCACTGCCTCAGGCTTCTGCTCTTTAGGCCCTGCCGGCCAGTGGCCATGGGCCATTTCTGGGGCTGCCTTGCCTCCAGGGCAAGGGGGAGGCTGGGGCCAGTGGACAGGGAGGTGCGGCCGCAGCAAGCCTCCCCATCTGCTGGAGCTCACGGCAGCTCTGCGCCGCACACCAGAGGGTCCACACGGTCCATTCCCCTCTGTCCCCGAGGACTCTACCCTTGGCCCCATGGAGCTGACTGAGCACCCGCACCTTGTTCTGTGTGTGCTCCCTCCTGTCCCTGGCACCGAGCTGTGCCACTGACATACCAGAGGTCCTTCGGGAGTCAGAGAACCTTGGAGAATATTCCATGACATTCATGCCAGGTATGCCTGTAGCCTCAGCTTGGATGCCTCCCATGACGGAGGGCTCACTACTTCCTGCTCCAGGCAGCCCCCTTCACACGGGGACAGTCCTAGCCTGTTTACTGAACAAAGGGCTACAGGTAATCATGCCTGCTGACCACCTGCCCCCCACCACGTGGGAGGATGGGACGAGGCAGCTTGTGAAGGGTGTTGAGAACACACTCTTTCCCTTCCTCCCTGCTTTCTTTCCGTTGTGAGAATTTTGCCTAAGACCAAACCAAAGGCTTCCCAGCAGGCCCTGCCTCTCTTCTGGTGCAGGGGTTGTGAACAGTGACCCTTCCGGCCAGTCAGGGCTGATGGCCGGCGAGGGGAGACGCTTGTCCACATACACACGTACGGCAAGACTGCCGCTGTGAGCTGGGCCACCCCAGGGAGCACAGGGTGCAGTCGGGAAGGGTGGCCTTTCCATCTGGAGGTCAGGGACCGCCTCAGGAAAGTGGCTTTGTTTTTTATATTTATTTTATTTATTTATTTGGTTGTGCCAGGTCTTAGTTGCAGCACGCAGGATCTTTTAGTTGCGGCATGCATGCGGGATCTAGTTCCCTGACCGGGGATCTCACCCAGGCCTCCTGCCATTGGGAGCGTGGAGTCTTAACTGCTGCGCCACCAGGGAAGTCCCAGGAAAGTGACTTTTAAGGGGTGGAGTCCTCAGGCCACATGGAAGGGGATGGCCCAGGATCCTGGAGCAGCGTGGGCAAAGGCCCTGGGGCAGGACGGAATTGAGAGGTTTATGAAGAAGCTGGAAACCGTCCATTGTGGCTGGAACTCTGAGCTCATGAGCTGAGAGCATGGGGTCCTGGGGGCACATTCAGGGGTTTGGGCTTTATCCTGAGGCCACAGAAAACGACTGTGGTGGCCAGGTGCTGTTGAGTCTGCCCACAGCCCCCCTTTTTCTTGGGGATCTGCCCTGTTCAGGACTCTGGTTCTTGTAGAAGTTTCCAGCCTCTTGATGGTGTTGAAGGTTTGGTGGCTGGGGACCAGCAGGGAGACTTGCCGGTGGAGGGAGGAGATGCCAGGGTACTTCTCTTCCTCACTGCCCATTTGCTGGCACCACTGGGGGCTCCTCTGACTGTGGCGTCTGCCAGCTGCCCCCAACGAGGCCGGGCTCTCACAGGCATCCCCGCCATGGGGCGTGGCCTGCACCCTCGCTCTGGAAACTCCATCTCCTCTCACTCCCCCTGTTTAGCATGGTGGCCCTTTTCTGCAGCTGCTGATCTCTGGGTGGCCTCCGTGTGCCCAGCTGGCTTCTCGGGCCTTTTATCCCTGTGTGAACATCCCGGCACCACGTGCCCTCTGAAAGCTCTGGAGTGTTTTCTGTGTCCAGACCGAAGCCCATCTGAAACCCACCCTTTTCTTAAACAGGTTTGAGTCGGGTTCATGCCGCTTGCAGCCGACGGCATCTTCACTTTGTGCCTCTCAGGGAGTTTATGAAGAGGTGTGGATCGAGGTCAGCCACTCGAAGGGAGGATTTAGCAGGGAAAATGCTCTTGTTTAAAGAACGTGATATGATTAGGGCGTCACATCTGGTGATTGGGTGGAGGGCTATGTGGAGGGATGGTAAGTGTTCCCTGATCTATCTACTGCCACATAAGAAGCCACCCCACAACTGGAGAGGCGAGGTGTCAGTAGGAAGACATCTGATGTGCTCATGGCTGGTGGGTGTGGTTAGGGAGAGGGCATGGTGGCAGAGAGATTTCAGAGGCATTCTCACTCATTCACTCATTCATTCAATATATATTTATGAGGCACCTTCCATGGGCTACACCCTACGGAACAGGAGACAACCCCTGCCCTCTTTTAGCTGGTGTTCTGGTTGATGGGAAGAGGCAGACAGACCCAAGGGTGCAATCTTGAGTGTTCAAGGGCTGAGGGAGAGCAGCAGGGTCTGAGACAGAAGCACTAGAAGGAGTGATCTGGGAGGGCTGCCTGGAGGAAGAGACAAGGACGTGCAGTAACTTCAAAGTGGATAAGGGGCCAGCCGCCCTATGAAGAGTGCAGGGAAAAGCATTCTGGGCTGGGGAGCAGCGTGTGGGGAGGCTCTGAGATGCCAGATACTGGTGAGATTTGGGGGGACCACTGCTCAAAGGTCACTGGACACATCTGGAAATGTTTCCAGAAGTGCTTTTGTGTACCCTGGAGTCTGCACATGGAATTGAGGCTAAAAGCAAGAGCCTATTTCTCTGGGAGGCACGGCCTTGTCTGGGCGCCCACCTGAGGTTGGCAAAGCTTGCTCACCGCCCCGTGTAAGGGGGAGCCGTAACCCCAGGAGACAGTGATGATGCTTTGGTAGGGGCTTAGGGCCAGTGTTCCCTGTGGCCCACGGGCTGGAGACGACGAGGTGGAACCAGATGGGGGCCTCATGGGCCCTGCCCCCCACCCTTGCCTGCGCTCCCACTGCAACAGGTGACTCAGGCTGTGGGTGTGCTCTGTGTGCACCTGCGGGCGAGGGCCAGGAGGGGCACGGAGGAGGGAGCCAGCTTGCCGTTGAGGGACCTGCTCAGAGGGCTGGTGGGCCAGCAGCACGCATCTGGGGGAGCGAGGCCCTGGACACCCAGCCAGACTTTGCTTCCCTGGGTGGCATGTCCATACTGCCAGGAGTGCCTGAGGTCTGCGGGGGTGGGGGGGTTGTCGGATGGCACCGATGTCACCCCAGGGCTCTGCCGTGATGCCTTCCTCAGACGGGAATCTCCTGAGTGTGGTTTTGTCTCTGCCATCCCACTGGGGCTGTCTCGAAGGCGGGGCCCTGTCTTCCCCCGCATATTACCGGCATCCGAAGGCAGGGCCACGCCTCCACTCTAAATTTTTGGCTACGTGGGGGCTGGGACTGCGTCATCTTTATCCAACGCTGAGACGGGCGATGAGATGCTGCTTCTAGAATAAGAAGTTCCCCGTCCGCCCTCCCTGCCTTCCTTTTTTTTTTTTTTCTGAAACTTTTCATTTTCCGTGAGCAAATCTGCCTCTTGCTGCCGGTCTCTTGGTTCGATTAGAGCAGTCGCTTCTCAGCTTGAAAATACCCAAGCTGAGGGAAGAAGAAAAAGACCAAAAAAAAAAAAAAAAAGAAAAAAAGGGATGAAAACTCCGTCCCACAAGATTCCCTTATCTCCTGGCCACAGTCTGTAGGTCTGTGTGTACTTAATAACCCAGAAGATCTTGTCCTTTGCAGGAGAACATGACAGCCTTTCAGGCTGAAACTCTTTACGACAGAACTTTTCTCCCCAGCAGCCTCCCCCTTCCTCCCAGGCTTCAGCCCCAGAGCCGAGTCTGCTGGCTCAGAGGAGACAAGCCGGCGAGGCTGGAGCTGGCAGGTGGGGGGAGGAGAGACCTTGTTTACCGATGGCCACTGGGTGCCTGGCTTCGCTCCAGACACCGAGCTCACACGGCCCACATTGGCGTCTCAGCTGCTCTGCGGGGCAGGCCTAACAGACCCATTTTACAGATGAGGAAACTGAGACCCAGGAAAGAGTGGGGATAGCCAAAGTGAGGCTTGAGGTCCCTTGAGGACGGGAACCCAGAGCAGAGAGCCTGCACCAGGCCTTCACTTTTCTCTGGACTCAGTCTCCCTGTGTGTACGATGAACAGGTAGGATTCGATGGTCTTCAAGATTCAGAGAGGTCCAGTCTGAGCGCACAGAGAAGAAAACCAGGGTGCCAGGCTGGGTGTTTTGAGGGTGTACCGTGGAGGGTGTGGCTCGGGACAGAGGGCTGGTGAGGTGCCTGTTGGGCCATCCTGCCGAGTGAGAGTCCCCGCACCTTTGATGGGCCCTCACTCACCTGGCAACTTGCTGAGTCTCTCAGAGCCTCACCTTCCTCATCTGTAAAGTGGGGACGGTGACCCTGCTTGGTGGGCCGTCGTGTAGCTTCACCAAGGTTAACAGAGGCTGGGTGCCCAGTGCACGGGAGCTGAAGGGCTATCCCTCACTCTGCTCCAATGTACAGTCAATTAAAAGTGAAATCCCCTGCGAGTCCAGCTCGCTTTCTCTCCGGGAGATTGCTTTTGGTGTTGAAGCGCGGGAAGTGGTCCTCGGCGCTCCTCTCCACTTGCCGAGCCATTATCTGAGCTGGAGGGTCTGGACTTGAAGTGGAGTGCAGGGGACTCGAGAGGGGCTGGAGGGGCCTTGCAGGAGCGGACCCCAGACTGGAAGATTCCTGTGAGGATGGGCCATAAGGTGCGAGGTTTAGCGCAAATGTGAGGGCGATGGAGGGAGACTTAGCTGGAGCCTGGGAGCTGTCGAGAGGGTGGAGGGCGCCGCTGTTCTCCCTCCAAGGTGGTGGGCCGGGCAGGCAGAGACCACGCAGCCTGACAGCATGGGCTCCATGTATCACACGGGTTGGGAAGCCTGGGGAAGGAAGCCACACCTCTGCAGGGCCAGGGCATCTCATTCTGGGGGCGAGAGGGATCGGCACCAAGGACAGCGGCCAGGCCTCCACACCTGGAGGACCCTCCGCCTGCAGCCAGGTAGCACCAGCCATCACCAGGACAAGTTGACTTCCCGATGGTGCACTAGGCACAGCCCAGCTCCCAGGCTCCTCTCGGGCTAGCCGGGGGAGGACAGGTGGACAGCACGACATAGAGTGATGCGGTGGCGGGGAGAAGCAGGGTCCCACAGGAGACAGGCAGAGGGACTGTGCCTGGAAGGCGGGAGCTCTCCCAGGGAGGCGAGCTCCCAGAAGCTGGAGTGTCTCCTCTGGGGCCTCGTCCTCCGCAGCAGCCGGGGGGCCTGCTCTGGGTCAACAATGGGGCCAGATGTCCAGCAGAGTCACCTGAACGCTATCCGACCTGCAGGTGGGGCTGGTGAATCAGCGAGGCTGGTCCAGCCCAGCCACCACGCGGGAGCCTGTGTGAGCACTGGGGGCCAGAAGTGGAGGGACACCATCAGCCCAGCAGGAGGAAGGAACAGGGGGCTTCCTGGAGGCGGTGGTGCCAGAACCAAGCCTGAAGGAGGGACGGGATGTGGCAGGTGAAGAAGGTGAAAGTAGTCCGAGTGTATTTGTGACATTGGAGGTTACAAATGGAGGTTGCTATGGGCTGAATACTCGTGTCCCCACCTCCCCCAGCAAATCAAATGGGGTTTGACGTTGAAATCCTCACCCAAAGTGTGGTGGTGGCAGGAGGTGCGGTCTTTGGGAGGTGTGAGGTCACGAGGGTGGGACCCTCATAAATGGGATCGGTGTTCATATGAGAGAGACCCCCGAGAGCCCCATTGCCGCTTCCACCAGGGGAGGGCCCAGCGAGAAGGCGCTGTCCCTGGACCAGGGAGGGGGCTTCACCAGACACCGAATCTGCCGGCACCTGCCACCACCTGCCCCCAGACACAGTTGGACTTCAGCCTCTTAAGTGTTTGCCGTTTAAGCTGCCTGGTCTGCGGTATTTCTGTTGTAGCAGCTCCAGCTGACTGAGACAGTGGGAATTACACCTGAGTTTTTCCAGGAAGCTAATGCTCTTTACCACTTCATGGCTGGAGGGGGACCCTGAGGCCCTGGGTCTCCTCTGAGCTAGGGGAAGGTGACATTATTTCTGTCCCCTGACCTACCCCCACAAGGCTGGTAGTGGAGGGTGTTCAAGCTGGACTGAGGCGCTTTGACCCCGAGAGCCAGACCCTCGTCGTGGTGGGAGGACTGTGCCCGTCCCGGGCTGGAGGGAACTGTGGGCCAGGGTGGATGTCAACTCCACGCTCTGCTCTGTGACTTTGTCAAGTCCCATGCCTCTCTGAGCCTCAGATCCTGATGGCTTGACGAGGTCACAGCACACACATTCCAGGGGCCACAGAGGTGGCGAGATCGTGCCTCCCCATCCGAGCGTAAGGCTTCCCTCTCCTGGTTTTCAGCCACGCGGCAGCTCTGGTGTTCCATGTCCCTGAGGGGAGGATGTCTGGCGTGTGTGGGGTCTCCTGCCTCCTGCCCGGGGTTGGTCTGAGCTCGTCCTGAGAGGGAGGGAGCTGGGCACGGGGGCTGGGGCTGTGGTTTCATATGCATTGAGCTTGGAGGTATTTCCCCACATCATTTCTTGCACATATAAAAATAATTCTTGTCTTCCACTTATCTTGTTTCCCCTCCCTTTGTGCCAAAGATCACCAGTGCGGCAAATTGGGGTATCTTTGTCTGAGGGCAATAAAAGTGAGTTTATGTACTTGACACGATACAGAGCTGGAACTCAAGTGAACCAGCCACGACAACAGCAGTTCTGAAAGCAACAGACTCATTGCAGGGCATGGGGAGCGTGTCTGATTTTTGGAGCAGGGTGCGGTGGGGAGAAGAGCGGGACCCCTGGCTCTGGATCCGGTAGCTTCCTTGCCTGGCTGGGCCACTCTGTCGGTTCCCCCTGCCGTCCTGCCCAGAATGCAGGGCGCTCAGGTCCCCTGAGACCCTGGGCCCCGCCGTCTAGCCTTGGCCCTGGCTGCACTTTCTGCCTGGTGTGAGGAGTGGGTGGGCCCAGGGCTGTAGCCCGTGCTTGGGAAGGACAAGAAAACCTCGCCTGAGGTCTGCTCTTCACGGACAAGGCATGGAAGGGCCGCGAGCCCGGGAAGGTGCTCTGGCCACCTCCTCCCCCAGTGGGGGGCTCTCTCGGCGCACGAGGCCGGCTCCTCAGCACTCTGCACTAGCCCAGGGCCTGAGGGGAGAGAGTCCTTCAGCGCCAGGGAGCAGCAGGGACAAAGTTGGGTCCCACGGCTCTCCCAGTCTGATCCAATCTCCTTGATCCACTCGCCCTCTCCTGGTTCTCCCATAGTTGGCCTGAGGGTTTTGGAGTTTTCTTAAAGTTGCCATTTATGGAGGGCTGTCTCCATCTCGGGACCTAAGCATTTCCCGTCCTGGGTGTCGCCCCATCTCACCCTCACAGATGCCCTCCGAGGGTTGTCGTCGCCTCCACTTTGGAAACGAGGGGCTGGAGGCTCAGGCAGTCGGGTGTCTGTCCCACACTCACCAGCTAATCCCACTGGCGGCTACATTTCCCTCCGCTCTCCCTTGAACATGGATATTATACCGCGTCACTCTTTGCAGCCTCCCTACGATCCCTCTTTTTAAAAATAATTATGAATTGCTATAAATAATGTCGTAATAACTAGGGCCATTATGGAAAAGTCCCCTCCCAGACTCAGGTAATGAACCAGGTAGTGAACTCCACCCAACAGTCACCCCAGGACCCCGTCCTGAGTTGCCCGGGTCAGCATCCTCCCCCCGCCTCACTGCTCGACTGTTTAGGGGTAAATCCCAGGCTTCATCTCATTTTATTTCTACCTCTTTCAATATGTGCCTGTAAAGCATGAGATTCTTTTAAGAAACAACCATGACGTCACCATCACCCCTAAAATAGCAGGGATTTCTTAGTATCAAATATCCAAATGTTCACATTTCCTTATTGTCTCACGTTTTTTTTAAAGAAAGCTTACTGGATTCCAGATTCAAATAAGGCTCATGCCTAAAACTTTCTGGCATTAAGTCCTTTTTTAACCTATGGATTTCCTTTCTTCTCTCTTTGTCTCCCTTATAATGCAGCCGTTGAAGAAACTTGATCGTCTGCCTGTGGCGTGGCTGCATTCTGCATTTTGCCCGTTGGATTCCTTTCTTGTGCCTCTGGGAAGGGTGGTTCTTTCTAGAGCTGGCTGGATCTGGGTCTGGGTCTGTGAAGACTATGTTGCAGGCGGCGCACCAGGCGTGGTCTCTTTTGCAATGTTGGTGGCCAGATCGGCACCTACGCCCATTAACTCACTGAAGGTGGTCAGATGGTGACTTCATTGCTCTGCACACGCACAAAATGCTGCCAAAAGTAATAGGCGGAAGTCTCACCTCCCCCTCCTCACTTACCTACTTCTCAGAGGTGCCCAGGACCAGCATCCTTTGCGGTCCTTCCAGATCTTTCTCTAGGACTAAGCAAGCACGATACCACGTGGACATCCAGCTCTGCTTACAAAAAAGTTGGATCACACTTGACGCATTGATCTGTGTAGCAAGCCGTACTCACTAAGTTATAAATTACGAACAATTCCATTTCACCACAGGGAAAGCTACTCATCTTTATCCGTAAACATTTCCGAGTGTGTCTCTGAAAGATGAGGGCTCTTAAAAACGCCCAGCCACAGCATCACTCTCCCACGTAAAGGAAAGACCGATGATTCCTCAGTTTTATCCAATGTCCGGTCAGAGTTCAGATTCCCCTGATTAAGCTATACCTGCTTTGTTACATGATTTTTATTAAAATTATTTTTAAAAGAAGGTCCACTTGTACAGTTGAGAGATTCTCAGATCACTTAGTTTATAGATGCCCCTACATGTCTCTTGCTTTCTCTTTTGTAATTTATCTGCTGAGGACACCAGGTCTTCTGTCCTGCAGAGCCTCCCAGCCTGGACTCACCTGACATCTGGTGTCACTGTTCCTGCTCCTCTGACCTGACCTGTGTTTCCTGTAAAGTGGCAGTCAGCGTAGCGTGTCTGTCCATACAGAAGTGCACAGGGCTTGCCGGTCTCTGTGATGTTCTTGGCCATTGACAATCACTGCCTATATCCATCAGTTCATGAGGGAATCGCAGAATGGTGGTGACACAATCCTATAATTCCTCTGCATTGCCTGGCTGGAATACATCCCCCCAAGGAAGTGCGTCTACTCGCCAGTTGTTGGTTCCTGGGATGTGCAGTTTGAGAGGATGGACAGTCAACGGACAAGCTTGATTCTCTCTCTTTATTTACTAGTTTTCAATACAATGAGTTGTGTTTCTTGTATCCTCAACAATTGTGAGGGTCCCCCCAGTCATTTTGAACCCACGATTTGGACATATGTTTCAACTCGTTGCAGTTACAATCTGTGTTGATCCTTAAACTGCCTGGATTTTTGGCTTGTGGAAACCTCTTCATCTTGATCCCCGAGTCCTTCTGCATGACCCTGGGCGTCTCGGACTGCTTCTCGCTCTCCTGTCTACGGTCTACCATGTTCCAGGTTCCCAGCCCCTGGAATCCACCATTTTTCCAAGGAGCTCCGGGTCCTTTTAATGAGAGATGACATCAAGACACTATTTTCTGGCAGTGGGGGGTTGAAAAGTCTTTGCTCCTGGATTGGTCTTTGTTTCTGAGCCTTTCATTTGGCTACGAAGTTTGCTTCTTTAAGATTAAAAAAAAAGTCAAATTTAGGCTTACAGAATTTTATTTAATTTCCTGCCTTTGTCTCTCCTTTTTCTCACACTGACTGACTTGGTTCCTAACATTAAAATAATTATGTATTTACTTTATACAAATATAGTTTCATAATATCAATACCAATATTATTACTAAAAATATGATTACTGAGAATCATTACAGGTTTTTCTTTTTGAAATTCTTTCTGTCCTCAGAGTATAACCCTTGGGAATAGACAGTAAAATCACTGTGTTTTTTTTTTTTGCGGTACGCGGGCCTCTCACTGCCATGGTCTCTCCCGTTGCGGAGCACAGGCTCCGGACACGCAGGCCCAGTGGCCATGGCTCACGGGCCCAGCCGCTCCGCGGCATGTGGCATCTTCCTGGACCGGGGCGCGAACCCGCGTCCCCTGCATCTGCAGGTGGACTCTCAACCACTGCGCCACCAGGGAAGCCCAAATCGCTGTGTTTTAAACTCACTTCAGATGATTCCTTTCCGTGGTGTTGTACTACCAATTCAGTACACTGTTAGGTTCACTGGGTTTTTTTTTTGTTGTTTGTTTGTTTGTTTTGTTTTGCTTGTGGTACGCGGGCCTCTCACTGCTGTGGCCTCTCCCGTTGTGGAGCACAGGCTCCGGACGCGCAGGCCCAGCGGCCATGGCTCACGGGCCCAGCCGCTCCGCGGCATGTGGGATCTTCCCGGACTGGGGCACGAACCCGTGTCCCCTGCATCGGCAGGCGGACTCTCAACCACTGCGCCACCAGGGAAGCCCCCATTGGTTTTGTTTTGCTTTTAACTTTTAGAGATAGTTTTTTGAAGATTCACTCTTGCTGTGTAATTACACAGAACGTTGGCACATTCGGGAAGTTCTCGCTTCCTCCCCCGTCCCCTCCATCCTGTTTCCTTCTTGAGGTACAGACTTTTTTCTCCTCAAGTGTTTGCTCTGAACTTCCATTGTTTCTTAAATATATGCGAATCATGTACAGATTCCTGCCCCCCAGAGGCTCTATACCCCGTTTTTCTCTCTAACAACGTATCCAGGTGGTCACCCCACATCCCTGAGGGCGGGTGTAGTCCCACCCCTCCATGCGCAGTGCCTGGTGGGGCTTGAGGCTTTCTAGGTGGGGCTACATATTTGTCAGATGATGGACGGATGCTATGTGGGAGCTCAGCAGAGCCCTGGGAAGGGAGACCTGGGGCCTCCCTGAGAAGGCAAGGGGAGTGCCGGACACTAGAGGGCTTGGGCAGAGGTGAAGGATGAGCCCTGGTGGTCCAGTGGTCAGGGCTCCGCACCTCCACTGAGAGCCGGCAGCACGGCTGAGCAGGGTCCCCATGCAGGTGGCGGGCTGGACTCCGTGCACAGCAGGAGAGCTTGGGAATCTGTACAGAGTGTGGCTTCTCAGCTGGTCCCTGGCGAGGGCAGGGAGGCAGAGCACTGCTGCCGGGATGCAGGGCTTGTGTGCCACTCAGAACCCAGCCTCTGTCGGTGACTTGGTCACCTGCATGGGCGGGGGTGGCAGAGTGACCCCCTCCTCTGTGCTTCAACAGCCTGCTGCCTTATCCCTAAAATATACCTTGGAATGTAGTCAGTAGGGGAGGCATCTGCTCTCTGCTCAGATGGTACACCCCAAATGTCCAGCCGCCCCCTCCAGCACCTGGCATCGCTGAGCAGAGAAAGGCATGCCTCTCAGAATCCCAGACCTGGGTTCAAATTTGGACTCTGACACTTTTCATCTGTCTAATGGGCTCGGGAGGTATTGAGCTCCTTGGAGAGTTGGTGTGGGGACCTGGGAGCCATGAGCGGGGAGCTCTTCCCCTTCACGTGGGCAGAGGTGGGACCAGCGCCACCGCCCCCAGGCTGTCTGCATACAGTCCCGAAAGGCAGGGTCAGACGTGGTCACACCCGCTTCTCTCTGCCCATCTCACGGTTGCGGTTGCGTTTGGCTGAAGGGTGTGTGGCGCCAGGGAGTGAGATGGGACTGCTGGAGGTGGTGTGGCCCCAGGGAGGGGAGGAGTGTGGTGTTGGGAGATGGTGAGCGTCTCCATGTGGGAGTTTGTGGTATTACGTTCCCGGGGCTGCCATAACGAAGCACCACACACTGGGTGTTTTAAACCACAGATACTCATTCCCTCTAAGATCTGGGGGCTGTGAGTCTGAAATCAAGGTGTGGAAAGGGCCGTGCTCCCTCCTGAGGCCCCATAAGAGGCTCCTTCCTGCTTCCTCCAGCCTCTGGCATCCCAGGCTGCCCTTGGTGTCCTTGGCTTGTGGAGCATCGCTCCAGCCTCCGCTCTGTCATCCTATAGGCACGTGCCGTCTTCTCCCGTTGTGTCTGTCTCTGCATTTGCCCTCCTCTCTATATAAGGGCGCCAGAGTGACCTCACTTATTACATTGGCAATGACCCTTTTTCCAAATAGGGTCACGTTCAGAGGTACCAGGTGTTAGGGCTTCAGCACATCTTCTGGGGACACAATTCAAACCACAACAGAGTGGACAAGGGAGAGGGATGAGGTAGAGCCATGCCCAGCTTCTGGCTGGGTGACGGGTGGGTGGCATGGACAGGGAGGACGAGGGATGGGTGGGCAGAGGGCTTGGCACACATTCCTCCTTCCTGTTCTTGCAAGGACCCGTGAGCTGGGCTTGTCCTCCCGAGCTCTGGTTAGTGGAATGAAGCCTGGGAGACGCAGGATGCGGCAGCTAGAGCTTGTCAGTTGCCTGGAGCCTCCGGGGGGAACCTCCTCCCCCTGGTGTCGGGGAGCTTGGCCTTGGGGATGCAGTGGAGTCCAGACATTTGGGTTGAAACTTTGAAGCCTTTCCCTCCCCGCACCCCAAGAGTTGGACCCTGAAAACCAGGATGGAACCCTGAAGCTTAATGTCAGCGAGCCCAGGCGCCCTCTGCCCTCCCCGCTAGCTGTTCTCCGAGGCTTGTGGAAACCGCCGGGATGATGCGTGTTGGGCTCTTCCGTGCACCAGGCACGGCTCCAGCTGCTCCAGGGGTCTTAGCCCGTTAAACCTCAGAACGGCCCTGTGAGTGGGCTGCGGGCCAGAGAGGGTAAGGAAGCTGCCCAAGGTCACATAGCATGTTAGTGGCAGAGCCGAGCTTTGAACCTGGAGCCTGTGCCCAGCCACACTTCCTGTCTCTTTTCTGCACTCCCCTACGCTCAGACACGCATGGCCTCTTGCACCCAGCCCTCCTGGCCCACAGACTTTCTCTCCCAAGCCACAAGTTCCCATCACAGTAACTCCATCCCAGCTGTCTATCCCCAGCCTGGCCCCTGACCTGCCTTTCCAGACTCATCTGCTGTCACCCCTCCCTCTCTTGTTATCTAGAACCCGGCGTTTATCAATGGTCCCACAAGGTACCAGGCGCATCCTGTTTCTTTGTAAGGGCAACACCTTCCCCATCCTCACCTGGCAACTCCTACACATCCTGCAAAGCCCTGCTTAATCAACACCTCCTCTTCAAGCTTCCCTTGGCCTTAGGAAACTTAATCATGCTTCCCAGAGCACAGACGCTGACTCAGACTGCAGCCTGCTCCTCTTAGCGGGCCTCTCACCGTTGTGGCCTCTCCCGTTGCGGAGCACAGGCTCCGGACGCGCAGGCTCAGCGGCCATGGCTCACGGGCCCAGCCGCTCCGCGGCATGTGAGATCTTCCCGGACCGGGGCACGAACCCGCGTCCCCTGCATTGGTAGGCAGACTCTCAACCACTGCGCCACCAGGGAAGCCCATGGGAAACTTCTTGAGCCTCAGTGCCCTCATCTGTAAAATGGGGGTGATAGTATAACACTGTGCACATGGGTTGTCGTGGCTATTACGGGATTACGTGGTGTTTGGAGTGGTGAGCACTCAAGAAGCATTGGTTATAGTAACAACAACGTGGCTCAGAGTTCGGAGCCACCCACGGGCATCTTGGGGACAGTGCTCCTCCCTCTTTCTTGCCGTGTCGCAGGAGCTGGTGACTTCGGGGTAGCCGAGCCCAGGTCTGCAGGCTCTAGCATGCTTTGCTTTCTCTAAGTCACCAACCTGAGGACCTGGAAGTCACTGGCAGACAGGGTTGGGGGATACCAAGAAATCTGGAAGCCTGCTGCGTGGTCTGCAGACATCTGGCCTCTCCGGCCAGCGTGGAGGCCCAAGGGAGCTTTAAACCACTTAGCGGGATAGAGGCGCTTCGGGGCTGCCCTGGCTTCTCAGCTGGCAGGCGAGATGAGCCTTCGGGAGCCCCAGGGGACTTGCCTCCCACACCTGCAGCTCTGTGCGCTCGTGTGTACAAACACCCCATTATGTCTGATTACAAACCATTAGTGCAATTAGGTTAGCCCCTCTCCACGTGCCGGGGCCTGGAGCCAGCTGTGTTGGGGGCCGGGATAGAATAGCAAACAGCTTCCTGCAGAGGCGGCGCTGGCTTGGCCGGCTCTCGGGGCTCCGGGAAGCTTGTCCTCTTGGGCCAGGGAACCTGGGCTGCAGACTGTCCCCAGGTGTTGGCTGCTCTGTACCTCCTGGAGCTGGGGTTGGAGGCGGGATGGGCCAGGCTCAGGCCAGGTCACATGGTGAGCGTGATCCTCCCACGGCAATGCCTTCCGCCGGGAGTGCTGTCCCCTCAGCATTGCTGCTGTTCGGGTCAGGCAATCCTTTGCTGCGGGGCAGGCTCGTGCACTGCAGATTGTACACAAGCAGCATCCTTGGCCTCCACCCGCTAGACGCCAATGGCACCCTCTTCCGCCAGTTCTAAGTACCAAATGTCCCTTGCGTTTGCCAAGCATCCCCCAGGAGGCAGAGCCGCGGCCTGGACCTTGATCTGGCATTCAGCTGGATCTCCATGCCGCTACCCTGCTTTGTTTGCTGTGTTGCCTCGTCAGCGTCAGCGCTGTGGCCGCCCCTTCCCCCTGCTCCCACCCCGTCTTTATCTTATCCCGGCCTGCAGCAGCCTTTGAAGCCCAAACTCTTAGTCACCTCTGGCCCTGTAACCCACAGGGGTGCCCGAGTCAGAGAGACCCCACGTACCGCTCCCCTGACCCTCCACGCTGAGCACAGCCCCAGTCTGCTGGACTTAAAAGGGCCATCTGAGCTGTGTACTTGACCAGGAGAAAGAGAAGAGGCTGCTGGATGTTTGCTCTGGGAGTCGGGAGTGAACGTGCGGTTCTTCAGAGCCCGGCCGGAGGAGTCCTCTGTCCTCTGCCAGCGGCTGCCTGTCCACCGGGCTCGTGGCTTCCTCTCCCCGGTGCGCACACCCTGAGCTTCCTGCTCAGGACTCTAGCGAGCACGTTTCCAAAACTTCAGCTCTCCTGAAGTTGGGACGCGTCTTTTGGGCGTGGGGTTCTTACAGCTGCTCTCGTCCAGGCCGAATCTAGGACACGGCTGCCATGGCCTGCTCGTGTGCGAACCTGAACTTGGTCATGGCTCAGGGGACTGCTTGAAACTATGCACACACTTCCTCCCCAGCTCCTCTCCCTGCACTTTGCAACGTGACTTTGCTGCTCCTCCCATCAAGAGGTGGGTCTGTTCCCAGGGCGACCAGCCCTTGTGGTTTGCCTGGGACGGGGGGCTCTGGGGACATGGGATGTTCAGTGCTAAAGCTGGGAAAATTCCAGGCAGACTGAGGAGAGCTGGTCGTCCCCTTTGTTTCTCTTCCCTTGAATTTGGCTTGACCTTGTGACGCGTTTTGGCCAATAGAATGTGGCCAGGGGTGTGCTGGTATACCAGATTCCCCCCCGGATATCTCCAACCCCTGGATGTGCGGCATTTGCCAATTTCCTTGGTGTGAATCCTTCTACCATGGCTGATTTCAAGCTACCATCGGGATGTCACTGAACGTGGAGTTAGGAGGAGAGGCACACAGCTGCTCTCCGGATCGTCACCAAGTGCATGGCGGTACTACAGAGCCTTGAGGATCTGTGAGCCTCTGCTCGCTCCCTGGGACTGCCCTGTGCACAATCCTGGCCAGGCTGCTATAGGATGAGACCACGTGGGTGAGGGGGACAGGATGTCCCAGCCATGACCATTCTAGACCAGCCTACAGCCAGCTCACTCCCCATCACATGAGAGGACTCAGCCAAGACCCACAGAGCTGCCCACCTGACTCAGGGCTGACCTCAAATGTATGCGTGAACCTGCTGGGACCAGAAGAACCACGTGTCACTCTGAAGACTCACAAACTCATTGTTAAATTCTGTCATTTTAAGCAACTGCATTGCTTTAATTGTATTGTTTAAGCAATCCTTTGTTTTTGGAGAGATTTGTCACAAAGCAGCAGCTGACTGATACACAGCTGTCCATATTGTTTTCCCTTTAGTTGGGTGGTGTGTATTGTTGCTATATTGCATGTGTTGAGTCTAAATGTCATTTAAAATCATGTCAAAAAATTTACCCTCTGATTCTTCAAGGAACGGGAGTCATCACTTACACAGAAAGCAAAGACAGAGCGGCAGGGTTCCCTTTTATGTTAGTAAAGCAAATGTTCATCTTTTTTTTTTTTTTTAAAGAAGATGTTGGGGGTAGGAGTTTATTAATTAATTAATTAATTATTGCTGTTTTGGGTCTTTGTTTCTGTGCGAGGGCTTTCTCTAGCTGTGGCAAGCGGGGCCACTCTTCTTCGCGGTGCGCGGGCCTCTCACCATCGCGGCCTCTCTTGTTGCGGAGCACAGGCTCCAGACACGCAGGCTCAGCAGCTGTGGCTCATGGGTCTAGTTGCTCCACGGCATGTGGGACCCTCCCAGACCAGGGCTCGAACCCGTGTCCCCTGCATTAGCAGGCAGACTCTCAACCACTGCATCACTAGGGAAGCCCAAGCAAATGTTCATCTTTGAAGAAATGATCTCGGTTCCATATTTTCTTATAGAGCAACACATGGGTGCTTTCTGTTCCCAGAGAGAGGAAACTGCTCTGTTTTGTACTAAGATGTGGGCCTAGCACAGGCCGAGCTGTGTGGGTGAAGGCAAGAGAAATCACCAAATGCCTCAGAAGAGATGAAGGTAATTATCCCCCCCTCTAGACCCCCAGCCCCCTGTAGGCACTTGGTTTAATGCTCTGCTCTGGCTGTGTTGATATTTTAATTTTTAAGCATGTTTTCATTTTCCACTGGGTTCTTCAAGTTATAAAGCTGGCCCCATTAATCAGGTTTCCCAGAAGGCTTATAGCAGGACCAGAGTTAGACCCAGGCTCCAGGCCCAGACCTGCCACTGGCTGTGTGAACCCGAGCTTGCTGCTCAGGACTAATTACATGCCGGTCTCTAGGGCCAACTGGCCTCAGGGGCCTGCAGACCGTGTGTGCTCGGTTTTTGTTGGCCATTTCCCTTTGGCCCATGACCTCCCTGCCAGCAGAACCGAACGAGCCCGTTGGTGACAGTGCTTTGTAAATGGCTCAGCGCCAGACTGACGCTTGTGCGATTACTGTCACTATTGATGTGATCCTGAGCTGCAGCTGTGGACGCATGTATCCTGAACCCAGAGAAGGGGGTGAACTTGACCACAGGTCTGGCCACCAGTCGCTTGTTCCCCTCTCGGTCCTCGAGAGGCACCAGTGCCTGCTCACCCGACTGGGACCCCTTGGGCTTTTCTGTCCCCGGCCCCAATGTCCAGACGCTACCAATTCTGGGAAACAGAGGCGAAGGGCTGACCTTGAGTCGGGCTGCAAGGTGAAGAGTGCTACTAGATGTTTATTTCTGAAACAGAACTGACTAGCTAGACAACTGCTTATTAACTTGGGGGAAGGGAATGCTATTTCAGGCCCACCATCAGAAAAGCATTTTCCTTTAAGAGCTTTTCCAGAACTTTTCACACCAGCTTGGCTGTGAGGGGCAGGGCAGAGAGAGCAGCCCCCCTTCCTGGGTCCCGGGAGGGCCACGGCCAGATGAGCCACGAGCCACCTCGTGTGACGTGGCGTCCTGCGGAGGGCTCCGAGGCCCTGTCACATGGATGCAACACCCCACGCTGGGGCCAACACGGGGAGGACTGTGCCCGGCCATCCATGTCCCCCTTCCCTGCCCCAGGCACAGATTGCTCAGATGGCCAGGGGTTAGAATTTATGTTTATGGCTGGGGTCAGAGCTTAGCCTACGATCACTGTCAGGGCTTAGCCTATGACCAAGATGAGCGCTCAGCCTGTGACCACGATCAAGGCTCAGTGTGACTTCCTGGGGGTGAGAGGGCAGGACCAGGCATCCACCTGGGGCTGGGAACCAGAGCGTGCATCCACCCTGCGGTCCCTCTGGCCTCTCTGCCGAGTCTGTCCCTGAAGCGCGGTGTCATCCTCAGCTCCCCCCAGCCCAGGCCGCTCTGAGAGACTAGGGGCTTGTGAGGTTACCTGAGCATCGGCTGAGCAAATGTGTGTCTGCAGAGCGACTGCCTCTCGGCCACTTCCCTCCCCTCCTGTCCCTCAGCTAACAGTCTTTGGATGGAGATGGGCAGCGGGACGAGGGCTGCCCTTTCAGTGGGATCCAGAGCAATGACGCCCTCCCAGACTCGGGGAAGCACACGGGTTTCACCTTCTGTGCTTGGGCCTTGACTGTGGGATTGGACCCTCTTCGTGGGACATCTAGGAGCTTAGGGGCTGCAGACACCATTGCCTTAGCAAGTTCCTTCAGGGTTTTTTTTTTTGCATGTTCTCCCCTCCTTCTTGAGATATTTGCTGTGAAGCTCACATTATGCCTCTATTAAAACTGTTAATCTAAGGAAGATGCAAAACTAGAAGGAACTGAAGAGAAGCTTGTGGAGGATGGAGCGGTCCTGGAGCTGGGTCAGAACATTCCCTTCTGACTAAACCTGGGCAGAATGGGAAGGGCCTCCTTTTGTACAGGTGGCTTTCTGCCTCAGTTTCCCCATGGTGCTCAGTCTGCAGAAGGCCCAGGACCGGATGTTTCTGAGTACAATATTTCCCCTTTAGCCACGGATTCATTTTCTGATATTTCAGTCACCCATGGTCAACTGCAGTCCAAAAATATTACAGGAAAAATTCCAGAAATAAACAGTTCATAAATTTAAAATTGTGTGCCATTCTGCGTAGCGTAATGAAGTCTCACACTCTCTCCACGTCGTCCGGGACATGAATCATCCCTTTTCCAGTGTATCACGCTGTATACACTACCTGCCCGTTAGTATAGGGAAAAAAAGTACACATGTATAGGGTTCCGTACTATCCGTGGTTGCAGGCATCCACTGAGGGTCTTGGATGTATCCCTCCTTGGATAAGGAGGAGGAGACTGTAATGGTAACAGAACATGTTTGCAGAACTTACCATAACTCAGGCACACTTTAGGGCTTTATGCATATTAACCCAATTAACTCTCACAACATCCAGGGACTATTTTTTTTTTTTGTTTTATAGATGAGGAAACTAAAGCACTCAACTATTCCTGCTGTAGCCTGAGCAGAGGAAAGGGCCCCTCTACGGAGGGAACATAAGCCCTTGGCGCCTCACGCCAGGCACAGCCGTGTCTACTGAGCGAGGGTGGGGAAAGGACCAGCCAGCCCTGTTCTGAGCCTGCCCTTCTTACCACTGGGAGACCTTGAGCAAAGCATACTCCTCTCTCGGCC
Organism: Phocoena phocoena; assembly: GCF_963924675.1. Lineage (NCBI taxonomy): Eukaryota > Metazoa > Chordata > Mammalia > Artiodactyla > Phocoenidae > Phocoena > Phocoena phocoena. The sequence continues at coordinate 78,859,454 of NC_089235.1, forward strand.
CCTCAATTTCCTCAGTGCTAAGATGGCATCAGTACTTTGTCTATGGTCAAGAGTTGTCCTGATGTTTCGGTGAGACGATGCACTCAGAGGTGTTCTGAAGGCTGTGAAGAGCTGCCCAGGGGCCACCTTATCTCTGAGAGGGTGAGAGGAGAGAGGAGGAGGTGAATCTTCATTGAGCACTGTAGAGGTTTGTCAATCTTATTGATCATTTCAAAGAACTAGCTTTTTGTTTCATTGATTTCCTCTGTTGCTTTTCTGTGTTCAGTTTCACTGACTTCCTCTTTTATTTTTATTTTGTCCTTCCGCTTGCTTTCTTTCACTTTATTCACTCTCCTTCTAGATTCTCGAGGTAGGAGCTTGATTATTGATTTGAAACTTTTCATCTTTTCTAATGTAAGCACTTAGTGCTATAAAATTCCCTCTCAGCACTGCTTTAACTGTGTCCCGCGGACTTTGGTATGCTGTATTTTCATTTTTGCTTGGTTCAATGTCTTTTTATTTCCCTTGAAACTTCCTCTTTGATGCATGGATTAAGTGTTTGGAGATTTTCCTGTTGTCTGTCTGTTATTTATTTCTAGCTGGATTCCACTGTGCTGGAGAATACACTGCATTTTCTATTATATTTAATTTGTTGAGGCTTGTTTCATGACCCAGGAGGTGGTCTCTCTTGTCTGTGCTCTGTGGGCACTTGAAAAGTGTCTGCTGTGATTGGGTGGGCTGTTCAATCAACGTTGGTTTGATCCTGTTGGCTGAGGGTGTTGTTGAGTTATTCTCTGCCCTCACTTATTTTTCGGTTGTGTTGTCATATTGTTGGAGGAGCAGTGTTGGCGTCTCCAACTACACTTGTGGACTTGTCTGTTTCTCCCTTAGTTTCTCACAGTCTTTTTGGTCATATGTTTTGCAGCTCTGATGTCATTCCTGTTCATTTAGGATTGTTACGTATTGTTGATGGATTGACACTAACACAGGCACTCTTGCTTTCTTTTGATTAATGTTTACATGATATAACCTTTCCCATCGTCTTCTTTCAATCCACCTATATCTTTATAGCTGAAGTGAGTCTCTTGTAGGCCTCATATAGTTCATTTATGTTGTTCAATCCACTCTGTCAGTCTCTGTCTTTTAATTGGCATGTTTATGCCATTTATATATAATGTGATTATTGATATGTTAGGGCTTAAAAAAGGGATGTCATTTTATTTTTTGTTTTCTGTTTGTCCTTTCTGATTTTTGTTGATCTCTGTTCTTTATCCTGCCTTCCTGTGGGTTACTTGAAAAAAATTTTGTAGACTTTCATTTTGCTCTATCTGCAGTTTTTTTGAGCGCGTCTCTTTGTACTACAGCTATTTTAGTGGCTGCTGTAGGTATTACACTACACATATGTTAACTCATCAGAGTCTACTGGTGTCATCACTTTACTAGCTCAAGCAAAGTGTAGAAAACTTACTTCCCTTTATGTCCCATTACCTTCCTTTATTTGTAATATAATAAAGTATTTTCTGTACATAAATTTAGAACCTCAGTGTTACAATACTTGTTTCCACTGTCAAACATAATTTAGGAAACTTAGGTGGAGGAGGAAAAGGTATTTAACTGTATCTTTATTCTTTCTGTTGTTCCTCCTTCTTTTCTGATTGTCCACAAATTCTGTGTCTTATTGTTTCCTTTCTGTCCAGAGAACTCCCTTTAGCCATCTCTAAGGGTAGGTCTGCTCACAAGACAAATTCTCTTAGTTTTCCTTCACCTGAAAATGTCTCGATTCCCTTTTCACTCCTGAAGGATGTTTTCAGTGGACCCATGATTCTGGGTTGACAGTTGTTTTATTTCAGTGCTTGAAATATGTTTTGTCACCTCCTTCCAGCCTCCATGATTCCTGATGAGAAATTCACTGACATTCCATTCCAATGGGTAAGCTGTTGTTTTTCTTTGGTTGCTTTCCAGATTTTCTGTTTTTGTGGTTTTCAGAAGTCTGACGATGACACGTCTTTGTGTGGATTTCCTTGGTTTTCCTGTTTGGGGCTCACTCACCTTCTTGAATCTGTAGGTTTATGTCTCATTTAATTTGAGAAGTTTTCAGCTATTCTTTCTTTAGAAACATTATCCACCTCCTCCCTCTTTCTCTCTTTTTCTGGAGCTCTGATGACAGGAATCTTTGTTATAGTCCCACGGGTATCTGAGGCTCTGTTAGTGGGTTTTTTTGGTGTGTTTTTTTAAGTATATTTTCTCTATGTAGTTCAGATTTGGTAATTTGTATTATTTTATCTTTAAGTTCATGTATTCTTCCTTCTGTCCCCTCCATTCTGTTGTTGAGCTCATCCACTGAGTTTTAAAATTTCAGCTATTTATTTTCCAGTTCTAAAATTTCATTTAGTTTCTTTATATCTTCTATTTCTTCACCGATATTTCTTATTTTTTATTTGTTATAAGTTGTTTGTAGTCATTATTGGAGTACTTTATGATGGCTGCTTTAAACTCTGTGTCAGGCAATTCTAACTTCTATCATCTCAGTGTTGGCATCTGTTGATCAACTTTTGTCATTCAGTTTGAGATCTTTCTGCTCTTGGTATGGTGACTACTTTTCAACTGAAACTTGGACATTTTGGGTATTATGTTATAGACTCTGGATCTTATTTAAGCCTGTCATAGCTGACTTCTGACCTTATGATAGGAGAAGGGAGTACTGCTTCCTTATTACCAGGGAGACCTGGCTGGTGAAGGTAACCCAGAATCCTTCTTCGAGTCCTTCTCCAAGTCCTTCCTGCTTCACCACCCCTCCCACATCCACTCATCAGTTTGTTCATCTATGACCTTAGCAGGGCCTCTCTTCTGTGCCTGCCCCTGCGGGTCAGGGTGACAGTAGCAGGCTCAGTCTCCTCAGGGGAGTAGGTTAGCCCAGGATGGGGGATTATGGGGCCATGTGGCTCCAGCAGTGGCCCCCTGGCCAGATCCTCCCCTACTCTAGGCCCTAGAGGCCTTTAATGGGCCTTTAACACAGGCTCTGGCTACCATTTCCCTGGTGCACCCTAAGCTTACTACAGTGATAAGGAATTTGACTGAACTCATCCCAGTCCAGCCCAGCTCAAATCACTCATCTTCAGGAGCCTCCCAGACAACTCTCCTTCTCATACATATGAGCTGTAGAGTCACAAGAAGAGGGGTGTTACCCAAGAATAGAATGATGAGAGAAACTCACTGCTTGCTTCTTCCTAACCTCAAAACTGGGCTCCATACCTCAGGGATCATAGAGGCTTTTCATCATCACCATCACCATCATCACCATCACCATCATCACCATCAACATGTCAATATCAACCATCGCCATCACAACAGCGAAACAACAGCGATAACAGCAAGCGTTCTTTGAGCACTTACATTATTTCATTTCTTTCTTGCCTCAACCCTATGAGGGAGGAGATACTGTCTTAAATTTTTCAGATGAGAAAACACAAGCTCAGAGAGGTTAAGTAAATTTCCTGACCTCACACAGCTAGCTAGGTAGTGGTAGAGTCAGGATACAAATTCTGATCCATCTGATGCCAAAGACTTGGCCCAACAGGAGATGGTAATTGAGGCCCTGAGTGAGCTGGAGAGTGATGGCTTTATCCCCTTTGTTTACTCCCCACAGTAGGGCCACACTCACCCTTGGCCTGTGTTTGGTCCTGGCTCCCCACCCTACACACACATGTACCGGCAGAGAGGCAGAAGAGCCAGCGCCCCCAGTTCCAAGTAGGACTGGCCAGAGCTCATCTTCAGATTCCCGGCCCTCCTGGCTGTCCTGCGTTCTTGCCCCCACCGCTGCCCGTGCACGTGAATGCTCCTTCACTTCCCTGGACACCGTGCAGCCACATGTGCTTGGAATTAGTTCCACCTCCCCCCAGCCCCTTCTCTTTTCTTCCATTTATTTCACCGCGTTAAACGCTCCACGTTTTCAGGACGTCACGAGCATCGTAATTCCCTCTCCTCACACACGGCATAGAATGCAGCTGCTCCGAGGGGCATTAGAGCTGCCTGGTCGGGAGACGGGTCCTCAGACCGTGTCCACGTCGCGAAGAAGTGAGCCCCTTCTCCTCCGTGTCCACGTGCGACATCTCAGTGAAGACGTCTCACGGCCTCTGCTTGGGCCACGTGACTTGCCCGCCGTGCCAGGGGCGGGATTGCTAGCTGTCTGTCCTGGGTCTCATGTAATGACGAGAGGGGACACATGCCAGCACCTCCACCTGGACCAGATGGAGAAATAATGTGTGCCCTCACGGGGTGGACAGGCCTGGACTCAAGCTCTGGCCTGATGGGTTATGACAACTGGGTGATTGATACTACAGCCTCACTTTTTCCACTTCCAAAGTAAGAATAAAAGCGATCATGGCAGGGGCCATCACGAGGACAAGGTGACCAGCAGGCGTGAGGTGCTCTGAGCAGCACTGGGCCCACAGTGGACGCTGCCACCTGCAATCCTGGCCCTCTGGGTCCCGCTGCACCTTCGCCGGCGCCTGGGCTGTGCAAGGCTGTCCATCTCGGGACCCCTTAAGAAGGGCAGGTGTGAATTCCTCTCATCCATGTTTGTAACATTGGACTCTAGTGTCCACGGTCGAAGGTCACTTCTGTACATCCTCGCCACGCCTGAGGCTCCTGGGAGCCAGAACGCTCCAGAGAGGCCAGGCAGAGGGGTCCATGAATATTTCATCATGAAATTCTCAGGGTGATCTACTGCTCCACAGGCAGCTTTGTGCCGAATCCTTGCATCTCCATGACTTACGTCCTTCCCCTCTCTCTCCCTTCTTGTCAACAGCGGACATTCTAAGGAGGCCTTCACTTCTAAGTAGCTCGTGGTGGCAGAAAGAGAAAATAACAGCAGCTGACATGTGCCCCACGCGGCCCTTCGCAGAAACCTCTCTCAGCCATTAACCCCACTGAGCATCCCACGAGACAGAGATGCAGGGACGACGGTGACCGTGGTTTACAGGTGGGGAAACAGGGCCTCCGACGGCCCCCATCGCTCTCGGTAGGTTAGGTACCTGCCTTCACATCAGCTGAAGTCCCTTCTCTACACATGGAGAGAGGAAGCTATAGAGAGCCCTGGACTCCCTGTGTTACTTTTCTGCCTAAAACCTCTGGGCTCCCGCCCGATCCTCCCAGGAGACCTCTCCGGGCGGCCACTGCAGCGGCTGCAGTTCTGCCATCCGTCTCGCTCTGGCTGTGACCACTGTCACTTTCCTCTGTGCCTGTCTCCTCACGTAGGTGTTGGGGTGACAGGCTCCTCCTGTGAGCTACACACGGGGTGAGAAATGCACACGGGCTCCATCTGCGGAATCCAAACCGTTTTCCCTGCCCAGTGCTGTAAGCTGTAGGCTCATCAGATTGTCCCCCCGACCCTAGGATGAAGGGATGTGGCCCCGTTTGCAGAGGGAAGGCTGACCCTCTGGAGGTTTGAGTGTCCCCTGGGGTCCTGGAGGTGAGCTCTGGAGCCTGGTGCCCGCGATGTGCCAAGACCGAGGCTGTGTCTTCCTGGGCCGGTGCCAGGTCAGGCGCCCGGGAGGAGGTGGTACTCAGGGGGCTCCAGGGAGGGTGGGAGGGCACAGGGCTGCCCTCGGGCCTCTTGCTCCTGTTAATGCCTCCTGAGCTCTTGGTGAGTTCGTTGGTGGCTTCATGCATGGAGTTGTCTAACCTGTCCCTGCTTCTGGGCCCCAGGGTCCAGGATAACGGGTCAAGGGACCCCGTGGGGTCACCTTGCCGTGAGAAGGGAGAGGCGGGGCTTGCCTGGTGCGGGGACAGCGGGGCTGTGTAGGGGTGCACAGCTGAGTCAGCAACGGCTCCAAGTTCTCAGGGAGGGAGGGGTCCCTGCAAACCACCTATCGAAGCCAAGCCAGCCCCAATCCGGTTCTGTGTCACCACATCCCGGCTCTGTGTCCCTTACACAGCTTTTATTCACGGAATAGTGACAGACTGAGCTGAGGCTATGGAGGGCAAGGCAGGCGTGTAGGGGAGAGAAGCGTGTGGATTGTTCCTGGAGCCTCAGCCTGCAAAGGAGGATGGCGCCCATGGTCACGTCTGAGTCTGGTTATTACTTCGCAGAGCTCAGTTACCTATTCGTGGGTGCACCTATGCCTGTATGTGCACGTGTGTGCACACGTGATCGTGTGCCTATGTACATGCATGCGTGCACGTGTGTGTGTGCAAGTGTGTATGCGTGTGTACACACGCATGTGTATGCATTGTCTGCTTTCCCTTCAAGAGTGTGAACTCCAGGGCAGTTCCAACTCAGCATTGCTTTTCTTTGTCTCCATCCCTTTGTCACTCAAAAAAATGAGCTCCAAATATCTATTAAATAAACTCCAGAGAAAAAGGGACAAAGACACCAGCAAGTTAATTCCCCGAGAAGAAACTAAAAACAGCCAAGAGACACGTGAACCCTGCCTCCGATTCGACGTTTAATCAACCACGAGAGGTCTTTGCTTTATTTCCTCTCCTACTTGAAGCGGGTGTGGGGGCTGGCGAGGTGCGGGGACCAGGCACCCCGCACCCTGAGCGCAGCGGTGCGATCGGACACGGGGTTCTTGGAAGGCCATTTGGGGCTGTGCTGTAGAAGATTTGAAATGCTCACACCCTGTGACCCAGAGATTCCCTCCCAGGGATGGATCATAATAAAATACTCGTGTGTGAGTGGGTGTGAGTGCAGTAGAGGCTCTGCAAATTATTAGCTACCGCACAGTGCAGGACTGGAGATGAACTAAACGTCCAGCGGCCGAGGGGAGGTGAAGTAGATGCTGGCCCATCCATATCATGGACTCCCAGCTGGCTGTGAGACGACGCGGATTTGAGTTTATTGTGTGGAAAGATGTCCGTGGCAGGGGGTATTGCATGTAAAGGCAGAGCACGGGCAGTGTGTCCCAAATGGGGCCACTTTGTAAAATTCTCTCTCTCTCCCTATCAATCCAGCTCTTCAGCTCTCCAGCTCTGAATAAGAATAATGTAGAATATGAAGCTTAAAAACCTATCTATCAACACTTTAATGGCTCTGCGAGATGAGATTGCCAGTAATTTTCTTTCATTTCATCATTCCTTTACGTATTGTCTTAGTTTTTTTTATTTTATGATTTTTGCAGTCAATGCTTATTACTTTAATAACAGTAAAAATGTTATTTTTATATTTTTAAGTAATTCTTCTATGCTCCATACAGAAGGCAGGGGCCTTGTCTCCAGAATGCCCCCTTGACTCACCATAAGGGAGGGAAATATCTGTTTATGGTACTTCTCGAGCACCTCTTAGGCTAGGTACTGAGTTGGAGGTATTCCCGTGGACAATCTCACGGACCACAGGCAGCAGCTGGATCAGAGATGGTAAGTTGCCTGCCCAAGGTCCCACAGCTGGGACTCTAGCCACGTGGGAAGGAGGTGCGTGGAGGAGGGGTATTGCCTTTCCCAGGGGCCTGGATGGCTAGTGCATGAGTTAGTAGTGATGTGTCACTACTAAGCCAAAGCTTCTGGATTGGCCCGAGGGATATGGCCATGGAGGAGTCCTGGCTGGGTGTGAGGGGTGTCAGCAGGAAGAAGGGGGTGAGTGCCGGCCAGGGCCAGGGAGTGATGGAGGCAGACACCTGGCCCTGGCAGTGTGGGACATGGGAGCAAGCTGTGTCCTGAAGATGAACCACCCGCATTCTTGGGGGGCCGCTTCTTCAGCAGGGAGATGGGGCCAGAGCCCTGCCAGACCTACCCCTGGGCTGCAGTGAGTAAGAAGGGGCACAGCGGTGGGAGAGGCTGTGAGATGGCTTAAGGGGTGTCCTGCTGGCATGGGGTTTGTGGCACGGAACCCAGTGCTGTGGTCAGTGGCGCCCAGTGGAAAGTGAGCGCATACCTTCAAGGCGTTCTGCCAAGTGTATCAGCACAGGCCATTCAACCTCTAACGTCTCTACGAAGTGGCTGCCGTAACCATCTTACAAATGGGGAGGCCAGAGGCCCAGAGAGCCCGAGAGACTGGCCTGAAGCCACACAGCCCATAGGAAGCTGCTGTGAACAGAATGTTTGTGTTCCCCCGTCAGGAAGCCCTCCTCCCCAGTGTGACGGTGTTTGGAGGGGAGGCCTCTGGGAAGCATTTAGGGTTAGATGGGGCCATGGAGGGGGGCCCCCAGGATGGGATTAGTGCCCTTGGGGTCTGAGGTTACAGCAAGAAGTCTGCAAACCAGTAAGTGGGTCCTCACCAGACCGACCCCACTGACACCTCCATCTCAGACTCCCAGCCTGCAGAGCTGTGTGGAATAAACTCCTGTTGCTTGAGCCCCGCAGTCTACGGTATTTGGTTGCAGCAGCCCGAGCTGGCTGAGACGTTGGCTGAGCTGGGTTTGCACGCAGCACACTGGCTCTTAGTCCTGCCTTGTCCGGCCACAGCAGTATGACCTCCGTGATGCAGTGAGCTTAGACTAGTTGCCCCTGTCCTGGGCAGGCTGGACAAGGAAGTGAGCTGAGCACTGTTGGGCCCGTGTCTTAACCTCTCTGAGCTGCAGGCGCTTCAGCTGTGAATGGGGAAAATAGCCGCCTCCCCTTCCGTGCATGAAATGAGGAATGAAATGGTAGACCATTGTATGAGTCTCCCGAGGGCTGCAATAACAAACCACCCCAGACTGGGCGGCTTAAAGCAATAGGAACGCATTCTCTGCTAGCTCTGGAGGATGGACGTCCAAGAGGTGTGCGCAGGGCTGCGCTGCCTCCGAAGGCTCCAGGGAAGGATCCTCCCCACGTCTTCCAGCTTCTGGGGTCCCAGCAGTGCATGCAGCTGCAGCACGAGCTCTGCCTCTACCGTCACGGGGCCCCTCCTCTGTGTGTCCGTGTCTGTCTCCTCTTTCTCTTATAACGATGCCAGTTCTTTTCTGATTTGTTTTTGTTGATGTAACCATGCTTTTAAAAATAAACTTTACATTGTGGAACAGTTTTAGATTTACAGAAAAAATTCAAAGATGGTACAGAGAGTTCCCATATACCCCACACCCAATGTCCGCTATTAATAACATCTTATATTACTGTGGTACATTTGTTACAATTAACAAATCAGTACTGATAGATTATGATTAACTGAACTCTATATTTATTCAAATCTCAGTCTTCTGTTCCAAGAAGACGCCCCTCTTGGCTCTGGCACTTTCTCAGATTTTCTTTGTTTTGATGACCTTGGTCCTCAACATTTGTCTGATGCTTTTCTCATGATTAGAATGGGGTGATATGTTTTGAGAAGGAAGAACACAGAAAAAGAGCCATTCTCATTATATTATATCAAGAGCAAACGATGTCAATGCAATTTTTGACGTTGGGGGTTGAGCTCGGTCACAGGTGGAGGCAATAGTTGTCAGGTTCTCCAATGAAAGTCACCCCCGCCCTCCTTTCCATCCTGTACCCTTTGGAAGGAAGTCACTTTGCAGAGCCCATGCCTAAAGAGTGGGGAGTTATTCCCCTCCTCCTTGGGGGCGGAGTATCCACAAACATTATTTGGGATTTTTTTTTTGGCTTGGGAGCTTTGTCCATTCTTATTTATTTATTTATCCAATCATGTATTTATGTCAGTATGGACTCAAGGGTAATTAGTTTATCCTCCGGGGTATAATCCATTACTACTTTATTTTTGTGGTTGAAATTGTTCCAGACCCGGCCACCGGGAGCTCTTCCAGTTGGCCTTGACACACCCCATCGTGACCCTCTTGGTTGGACATTTCCTTACTTCCTGACACAGCAGGTGCTCCAGGCTCATCGTGTGTATGTCCTGCTCCCGTCCTAGAATCAGCCTTTCCTCCACGGAGTCCCGTTCTCCTAACTGGAGAAACGGTGTTAGAAGCCAAGATCTGGGGGCCGGGGGTGCCTGCTGCTCTGGGGTGTCACTGTTCCAGGCTCTCAGCTGACAGAACAAGGACACGTATGTGTGTTCGCCAAGCCGTGTGCACACAGATCTATAAATATTCTATTTGTATCCGTCGGTATCTCTGTTAAACTAGACGGGAGCTCATCCTGACGTCTCCAGTTCGTACCCATCACCGCAGGGACCATCCCAGCTTCCTCCCGTGGCTCATCCATAACCTCCCCTCCAGCAGAGAGAAACCCGCTCCCGCCGCCTGCCACCCACTCACATAATTGTTCAACTGGGTCTGCATGTGTAGCGGGATCAGGGTTGAGGCCTGCACCCCGTGGGGAACAGCTTTACCCGCTACAGCACAGGGCTCAGGCCCCTTTGCCTTTAGTCTTGCAGACGCCCCTCGTCCCAACGTTACTTAGGGCAGCTCCTTTCTCCTCTCACTCCTCACTGTGGGTTTCTGATCACAGGTATTTTCTGTTCAGAACGTTAGGAAAAGAGGAAAGCACAAGAAGAGACTGGAAATTTCCCAGCATCTCCCCTCCAGGTGAGCCTCTGTGTATGTCTGCATGTTCATCCATCCATCATTTTCTACCCCAACTTGCACCCCGAATCAGTCTTCCCTCGCTTGCTAAAGAGCATCATTCATTCACTCAGAATGTATTTTCCCATTTGTCAACGGGGGCCGTGCTTACCACACGTCCAGTGCTGTGCTAAGGCTCTAGAAGTTCCATGGACAACAAGAGGAGAGGTGACACTCCTCGAGAAGCCCCCAGCATCGGGGCTGGGGAGACAGACGTGCATCAAACAGTCACAGGAACACATGCAAAACTGTGACTCTGACACGTCCCGGGAAGAATGGACACGTGGTGCTCTGCGGAAAGTCGGGGGTGCTGCCCTGAGGAAGGTCCTCCGGTGATGGTCTGAAGGATGAGAGGGATTGACAAAGAGGCCTCTGGGTCCCACAGTGTGCCTGAGGCTCGAGAGGCTGGATACGGGAGATGACCCCGCAGCGGTGCTTCTTGCAGCCAGCCCGGGGCTGCGGCTACACCATCAGTAGTGAGTTACACCGCAGCCCAGTGCGTGCTCTAATTACCAAATGTCCTGCATGATTAACTAGGAATTAATAGGCCGAGCATTCCTTCTCCACCTGCGAGCAACTCAGAGGCCCATAAACATGCCGGAAGCCAAATGCCACTGCGAAGCGTCTCTCCCTCCCCCCTCCATCCATCAGCTCCTGGCGATTTACGGTCCTTTCCAGAGCCTCTTCTCCGTGCCAGGGCCTCATTCCGGAAGCTGGAACTGGGTCTCAGTGCCCATCCTGCTGTCCCCGTCACTGCCCACCCGCAGGTTGGACGGGATCTGGTTCTGCACCCCCCACCCCCCTCCACTGGGCGAGTCAGTCACCTCCTTGCCTCTGCTTCCCCTCTTGCCCGATGGAGGTGATACTGCCTGGCGTGAGCCTGTCCTCAAGGTCAGACTGGACGACGTCCTGATGGATGCTATCCCTTCCTCCCTCCCCACCTCCGCCCTGCCCACTGGAGGGGTTGCTGACCTGGCGACTTGCGTCTGAGGTTTTGCCCCGTGTCCCGTGGGGGGATCAGGGGGCTTGCAGCCACGTCTCCTTGTCCTGCGTGCCCCTCTCTCCCCTCCTGCTCCCCTGCGGGAGTAAGCGGGCAGCACATCGCTGGCTTTGTCCGGGGCTCAGCTGCCTCACACTTGGGGTGGGGGACCCTGTGGGCTGACCCGAGTCCCTTTCCCTGTCCAGCTCTCACCCCAGCCCGGGCAGGTCTTTCTCGCTCCCATCAATGTGCAGTTTCTGTTCCCTTTGGCTTCGGTTCCTGCGTGGGCTTCTCTGGGAGGAGCAGAGATGAGGAGGGTAAGAGCAGGATTCAGGCAGCCACTGCTCTCTGAGCAGAAGCCCGGCAGGGCTGGGCGGCGGGACACGGGGGATCAGCCACTAGCCCTGGGCTTGCGCTCTAAAGGGGGTAAGCCGAGGCAGATGGGGGCACCGTTCAGGCCTCTGGGTTCCGTGTACCCCCGAGATGGGTGACGGCTGTGGTGCAGACCCCTCCGACCCAGGGCCCACCCAGCATGTCTGTTTCCGCCTCCCTCGCTCCTTCTTGGGCGCACAAAGGGCAGGACAGCGCCGTGGGCAGAGCCGGTTCCCGACCCCCACCAACCTGGGCTGCAGTCTGGCGCCCCCACTCACTCCCTGGGTGACCCTGGGGGCTGTTGGATCCCGGGGCCTCGGTTCATTCATGGCAGTGTGGGTGATGGTGCCACCTCTCCCAGGAGGGTTGGTTGGGAGTGTTGAAGGGGAAGCCAGTTCTGAAGGTCCTGGGGGCACAGCCCTGGGGAAGCCGGCGGGGGATGGAAGCCTCTGGGGGCGGGGAGAAGCTTGAGCACAGGATGGAGTCGCTGGAAGGTGGAGTTATTCACCAAACATGTCGCATTAGCAGCCATTTGGCTCATTTTTGAAGTCATTTTCTCTTGGGCCCACTTTTGAGCATTTCAAGGATTTTTAGCTCATTTGTCCTCTGGAATTAAATTTCCAGCCCATGGGCTCGTTCCAGCCATTAGTCAGGGACACATGGGCAGGGAGGGGGGCAGCATTGGCAGAGGCCAGGTTCAGGGGGACCTGGCAAGGCAGGGGACCCTGAGAGGGGGCTGGGAGGGTGATGGGAGTGCAAAGGAGACCCCTCCTCCACGAAGGCCAGCGGCACGTGGACTCAGCCTCACCTCGACCTGCTCAGGAGCTGAATTCCCTTGGGATTAACGTTAAGTATATTTAAAAAATTTCAGGGCTCGGAATAGTGGGAATTAAGTAGAACTTAATATTCATCAGCCTCGGGTGAGGGAAGATTTCCTAAGTTTAGAACTAATACAAGGAATCAGGAGAGAAAATATGGACAGATTTGGCTGCATAAAAATGAAAATCTCCTGCATGTCAAAATTAAACCACCAAATAAAAAGGCAAAAAAAAATATGGCCTGGGAAATATATTTGCAGCAAATATGACAGAGGCTTAACTTCTTTATTAAATAAAGAGCTTATAAGAATACCTGCAAAAACATAGAAATTCATATAATGTGAAGTTCAGGTTTTTTTTCTTTTAAGAAAGAAGGGGCCATTTAAGTAATAGGGAACAACATACGAAAAGCTAACGCAAGGAGGAAAAACTGTGCGCAAGCACCATGATGTTGGGAATGATTTTTAGGGAGTGGTATGATTTTTATATTTATTTTTTCTTTCTGTTTTCCTAGATTTTTCAAAAAAGTTTTTTAAGGAGTATGTTTTACCTTAAAAAAGTGTTTTGAATCCATGCATATATTTGCTCTATTATTACTATTTATTTATTTTTAAACATTTTTATTGAAGTATAGTTGATTTACAATGTTGTGTTAATTTCTGCTCTATAGCAAAGCGATTGTTATACATACACACACACATATATATATATTCCTTTCCATTATGGTTTATTATAGGATATTGACTACAGTTCCCTGTGCTCTACAGTAGGACTTTGTTTATCCATTCTATATATAATAGTTTGCATCTGCTAATCCCAAACTCCCAATATTATTATTATTATTATTATTCTTTTCGGTATGCGGACCTCTCACTATTGTGGCCTCTCCCGTTGCGGAGCACAGGCTCCGGACGCACAGGCTCAGTGGCCATGGCTCACGGGCCCAGCCGCTCCGCGGCATGCGGGATCTTCCCGGACCGGCGCACGAACCCGTGTCCCCCGCATCGGCAGGCGGACTCTCAACCACTGCGCCACCAGGGAAGCCCCTTATTATTATTTTTGTTATTGGAAGTAGCAGCAATACTCGCTGTTCATTAAGCAGCTGCTAGTATGAGAGGTGTAATTGCCATGTGAAGCATTTTTCACCCATCATCTCATTTAATCCACACAACACCCTTGGGAAGCAGTTATTATTATCGCCACTTTAAAGATATGAAAACTGAGGCTCAGAGGGGTTAAGCCCTCCAGCCAGGGTAGGACAGCTAAGTGGGAGATCTGGGTCTGAACAGGAGGCTCGTACCCTGGTCGCCCCGGGTCGGCTAAGTGATGGCCGGGATAGGAGCAGGGAGGGCCCCTCTGAGGCACTGCTGGCCCCTCAGCGCTGTGCTAAGAGTGAAACCCACAGCGTGTGCAGATGGACCGAAGAACCGTTGTCACCCAGGGAGGGCAGTGCATCCCAGCCTCGCCTGTCTCACTCCCTTCCCAGCAAAATAGAAACCAATCCAGGCAGTGCCGGGAGCTGAGACAACTCGGGAGGAGGCGTGTGTTTGCAGTTTCACGTGTGCCCAAAGTGCTTATTAGAAATATGAAAACAAGGCCGATGTATTCTTAGACTAATTGACTAAGAATCCTTGAACTTGACACAACTTGGGGAAAAATAAAGAGAAACGATGCAAAAATGCTCAGAAGCAGCTCGACTCCTCTTACCGGGATGGTGCGTGGTCCGTTTGATGATTCCCATTACATCTGTGCTGAGAAGGAGAAGGTGCTCTGAGACGCATTGTCTGAGACAGTCCTTGAAAGCCTCCAAAATGAGAACAAACAAGGGGATAAAAGCCCCACACAGAAAGGCCAGTGTGGACACAGATGGGCTGTGCCACCCACCCTACATGCCACCCCGGGCTCAGAGATGAAGACAGCTTGGCCCTGGGGTAGTGTGAGCCCCTGGTCGGCACGATGGAGGCCTTCCTGGAGGAGGTGCTTGTGTTGCTGAGCCCGCAGGAGGGCTGCAGGTCCTGAGAGGCTGAGACACAGGGAGGGTTGAGAAGACTTGGCCAGTGGCTTATTGGGCAGCGTTCAGGATCTCCGTGAGAAAGCCATGGGAGGCAAGCAGACCCCGAGGGCTGGGAGTGGTCGCTCTGCCAGGGCCCACGGCCTCTAGGAGATTGGAAGGTGGTCAAAGGTCTCTGAATGGTGCTTTGGAAATCCCAGCATCTTTGGGGAACTAAAAGGAAAGATACGGTGATCAAGGAGGGTAGTGAGGTGGCCACTAGTGGAGAAAAGAAACTCTGACTTCCCCATCTTCTAGAACACTCCTCCAAGGAAGCTACTGTCTGCATTTTACAAATGAAAAAACTGAGGGTCAGAGACTACAGAGCCAGAGCCCCACAGCCTTCCCGGCTCTCGGCCCTGTGACCTGAGGCGTGGCTCTTTGCCTGCCCCAAGGCCACGTTCCACCACACCCTCCAGGTCAGATGCCAAAGGAGGGGCACCCTCGTGGGGCTCAGGCCTCCTCCTGGCTGGTCCTGTTTGCTCACGTCTGACTCAGCCTGGTGTCCGAGGCCCCAGCCCAGCATCTGTGTGCAGCGGGTACTCCATAAATGCTCTCTGGGTGAACCACGAAATCCGGAGAACAAGCACATTTCAGCTGGGGGAGCTCCAGACGTAGTGAAGGCAGGCTGTACTCACATATTCCAAAAGTGTCCGTTCAACTCAATTCCCCTCATTTGCCTTCAGGTCTTCCCCACCCTCCTCTCAGTTTAACCCCAGATCTCTGATCCAACTGCTTTCAATTTTCACCTTGACTCAATTCAAATCAAATTGGGTCAATTTCCTTTCAATTCCATTCTATTGGGTTCCTTCTCTTTAATTCCATTTCCTTTCTTTGAATCAGTGAAATTCAATTCCCTCAATTCATTTCGGTTGGCATCAGTCCAGTCTGGGGACTTTAACCCAATCCTGGCCAATAATTCAACTGCAGGCAATTTTCCAATTGGACCCAAGATGACTCAGCTCTCAGGGCCCCCACCTGGTCCCTAGGTGTCCTCCCCCGTGTGAATCATCTCAATTCCATCCTCCATGTGTCTTTGAGCACCTGAGCCCTGCAGGGCTCTGTCCTCTCTGATGTGGGATGACAAATAGGTTCCCTTCTGGAGAATGATCTGGAAAGAAGTAACGTGTGCACAACCGCTTGCTTTGGGGGAAGCTGCCTCCAGTCTGTCACTTCCTGTTCTCCTCAGGACACCCCGGAGAGAAGGTGTCAGTGTTATCGTGGTCATGGGCCCCGTTGGAGGGCTGAGGAAATGAAGGCACACAGAGCTGAAGTGATAACTCCGTGTCCACAGCCTTACAGCGTAAGGGCTCAGGCCTTGAACCTGGGCCATTTGACAGCAAAGCTCTCACTTGACATTTACTTGAGAAAATAATACCAATCTAGTCAATGAATTTGTTCAACAATGCTAAGTGATTGCCATGTGCTAATTATCGTTTCAGGCAGTGGGGATGTGGTGGTGAGGGCGGCAGACACATCCTAGCCCCATGCCCCTGTGGCCCAGGGTGGGAGGTGGAAGGTCACGTGAGCAATGTGTGGGTGTCCCTGGCTTGGGTGGGGGTGGGGAAGGTCAGGAGAAGATGCCAGGGATTGGTGGCTTCATGTCTGTACATAGTAAGCACTGGATAGGTACTGCTGAATGAGGCGGTAACTGAGTCATGACCTTCCTTGGCTATCAAGGGATGACCCTTACCTGGTATCAGTCCTTGCTTGAGCCTGGAGCACCACACTCCTGCCCACAGGTCAACAGAGTGGCCAGGGCCCTCACCTTTCAGTCACGGACTTTGTACCAAGTAGCTTCCTTTCTTCAGTTCACACCGCAGTGTCTTCACCTGCTTCTTCCTGTACCTGCATCTCAACCATTCTTGGTACTTAATGTCGGCCCAGCCACAGCAGCTTCACCCGCCATAGGCTGACCCTTCAGGCCTTCTGGGTTCACCGACTTCAGCTGCTCTGGGTAAACCCCTAGCCAGTCTCATAGTCTCTCATGTTTTGTCTTCCTGGATGACTTTTGGTCCTCCAAAGGCCATGAGACTTTGATTATTACGCATATGTGCAAAGAGGTTATTCTAAGAGGTGAAAACAAGGGCTTGGAGGTCAAGAAGTATAAACAGAAATGAAGTTAGTGCAATAGAAAACAGGGGATTGAAGGAGTTGGAGAAAGTTGGGAGTCATCTAATTTTGCTGTGGGAGGTGTACAGTCAGGGCAGAATTAACAGGATTTTCTGTGACCTTCACATTAATTTTTCCACCCATGCAGTGTTTGTTTAGTTTTCTCTCTGTTCTGGGTACTGTTTCTGCACCTCTCCCAGCCATGTGGAGGAACAGGCACTTCAGCACCTGGCCTCTGTGGACAGCACCCCCAACCACCGAGGTATCCTATCTACCCCCTCCCTCCACGTCACCCAACGGACCCATTTGTCCGACGGTGAATCCGGTCAAAGGGGCTGCTGAAGGACCAACAATTTGTCCCCCCCTCCCAGGAAGGGTGTGATTCTTCAGAGACAGGCAGAACCGGATTCAAATCCACGTCTTAGCGTCGTCACGACTTTGACCCCCAGCTCCCTACCTGTCACCCAGGGTGGCCATGAGGGGTCGATGGGGTCGCGTTTGTCAGGTGCTTGACGAACAGCAGGGCTTCTACAGCTGTTCGCTTCTTCCCCCGAAGTAGCTCGTTTCAACTCTCCAGGGGATTCCTAATGCCTGAGCCAGATGGTTGAGGGGCAGACATCTTGGCAAACTGGTGTGGAAGGCTGTCTTTAGCAAAGCTCCATGCCGAGCCTCACCTGGGTGTGGAGAGGAGAAGCAGATCTGTTTTGACATCTCCCAGGTCTTTTCTGGGAAAGAAGGGATACAACAGCTCCTCAGTCCCTAAGGGTTTTGTGTGTTTAATGGTGAGTTCTACAAGGGCAATGCTTGACTCAAGGAATGGAGAATTGAAGGTGTGATTCCAGCTGTGTGCAAGACACCGGGGGAGACTGGCTGGAAGTCACCTTGTTCAGTGGCTGCCTGCCCATCCCCGATCAGGCTGGGCTCTTGTGAGAGCAATCCCCACGCCTCGTGAGAGGTTAAGACAGAACCACGGGTGGAGAGAAACAAGTGTCTGCCTGGAACTCAGGAAGCCCTTGCACTGAGGCTGCTGTTGGATTATGGCACTGGTGGTACCTGGTGAAATCATATTAGACTCAAAATTCTATCTCATCCTTGCCCCAGCCCCTGGATGGGGGCCTTCTATCCTGTTCACTGCTTATTCCTCTTGGGCCAAAGATCTGCAGTGTGGGGCTGCCACCTGTGCTTTCAATGTAACGAGTGGCACGATGGCACATCGGGCTGTAACTGCCACAGCCTGCGTGACGCGTGACCCACCAGAAAATTGCATGAGGTGAGTTCTTCCCGGGAAGCCCCATTCCCAGGGAGCTGGTCCCCAGACCATGACGGAGGATGGCTTTTCCTCTAGGGAAGGCCAGGCCAGCAGGTAATGTCAGAGCAAACCAGTCTGAAGAGAGGTCACACTCCAGGCTTCCCTGTTCTCCTGGGCCGGCACATCTGTTGGCCCTTTGGTGAGGTCGTCCAGCATCGTGGCTTGGCCTTTGCTCACAGCGTACCAGTTTGCTGTGGCTGCATGCCTGCAGCCTCTGGGCCCTCCCACCTGTGGTTCTGTCCCACCTCTCTGAGCCTCAGGTTTTCCATCTGCAAAATGGAGAAGAGAGGATGACATCTCAAAAGTAACAGTGAGGAAGACACAAGCCAGCCCCTTATGTTGCTGTAGGAAGCACCACTCAGGTGCAAGCTCCCTCGTGGGGCATGGGGGGCAGGCACAGGCCTGGGATCTGGGGCCACATAACCCAAAGCACACCCAGGGATGGCCAGTTAGGAGGCGTATGAACCTCCCTTAGCTCCTGCCTCTCTGTCTGGCAAATGCAGGATGCGATGATGTCGGCCTCTGACTGTCTCAGTGGAGTTTCTCTAGTTATGTAAACTGATAAGCGCCCTGCTCGAAGTACACAGTGGATGCAGCACTTGAATCCCCCCGAGAACCAGCCCAGAGTGAGCTGAGCTGGGCAACGCACACACCATTCACCTACCTGGGATAACCCTGGGAGGCCAATCCCTTCCCCAGAAGAGGAGACCGAAGGTCAGGGAGGTCCCTTGGTAACCCCACATGGCACAGCATGTCTGTGGTTTATCTGGGGTAAAACTTTGGTTGGTCTAATTCTTTAGCTTGTGCTTGGGCCCTTCTCTGGCCTCCCCCACTCCTTTCATGAACCCCTCGATGTCACAGCATGTCTCCCGTGAGGCCGTCTGGATCTCAGAGAGAGCCAGATCTGGGCCAGAGAGGTGAATCCACAAGACACTAGTCACACAGCAAGCTGGGCAGAGGAAGGTGAGGCGCTGGTTCCACTGCCGCTCCCACTGCCAGCTCTTCAGCCTGCCTTCACTCTGCTCTCTGGCGTCATCAGACCCTGCGTACAGCCCACAGGCCCCCAGACCACAGGGAGGTTCAGTGCCACCTCACGTGGCAGGTGGGGGGGGCGTGGAGTGTCCGCGGTGGGAGAGCCTGTCCCCATTGCTGGGCCACGTGTCGGTGTGTGTGAGAGTGACAGAGCTAATTTCCCAAACACCATCTGAGCTGAGTGCATTTTGATGAGGGTGACGGTTTTTTAAATTTTAAATTAGAAACTGCATTTTTACCTCTGCCAAAATAAAGATGAGAAATCAGATAAATCTGGTTCAAAAAGGGCTGGAACCAGGGAAAATGTGTCTGACAGGCTCTCTGTTGAGCAAACAGACCTGGACGCCGATGTGTGTCTGGAGCTTGGTGCCCGGGACTCTGGGCTCCTGGGTCCTCTGCAGCCCCGGCCAGGCCGTCTGCAGAGCCGGGGCTGGTGGGGTGACATACACACACGGGCTGGGCTCCCAGGCAGAGGCCCCACGAGGCAGAGGGAGGGGCGGTGGCCTGCACACCCCAGGAACCTGCTCTGTCCTTTCTGGAACCTCTGTGTCGCACGCTGGCTGCGGTGCTGAGTGTCTCCGGGGGTCAGCCCTGTCTGTGTCCCCCAGCATCTTCCAGAGACCCTTTTCGTGCTGTCGCCTCCATTCTACTGTTGGGGAACCTGAGGCCCAGGGGCCTGGCTGGGAGCTGGAGCAGAGGACCGGCGGGCAAAGGCTCCCTTCCTGCGCAGGGTCAGTAAGGCGGGGTGCACTGGCTGTGGGGCAGGCATCAGGTGGTGGCCAGGCCCCGGGGGCAGTGACTCTGACTTTCTGAGAAAGTTCTCGAGCTCCTTTCCCCACCAGCCCCGCCAGCCTGGCTGTGCCTCTTCGACCTCGCAGAACTTCCCCCGCCCTCCACAGCATCCCGCTTGTCCTGGTGGCCGTTCCCCCTTCATCAGAGCCTGGCTCTGGCGGGACCCTCCTGGGAAAGGCTCACCCGCTGTTGCCTGTCACCCCCTGAACATACTTTAATTTGCATTATCTGCTCCCCCTGCCAGCCGCTGTGTAGCGTCAGTTCCAAAACAGCAACACGACAGAAGACCCAGGAGCTGTGGTCCCCCGCTCCCCCAGAGACCGGTCAGTGGAACCTGCGACCCTCAGCAACTCTTCTCCCTCCTCCGTGGGTGTTTATTCTCCGGGCTCTCCCCCCGCACCCCTCAGCCCCCCGGAGCCCTGTCCTGCCCTGCCCTGCCCTGCATCCCTTACCCATGAGCCCTGCCTCCAAGTCTCTGTCCCCACCTCCCCCGTGAGGCCCCCAGGTACCCGACAGCAGGACCCTCTCCTGGCTCATGTGAGCCTTCGGTTAACTGTCAGAGTCCAGGGAGCAAGTGTGGGTTGTGTCAGTGAAGGCCCTCGGTCCTCTGGAGAGCGGTGGTGCCGGGTTCGACCCCCTGTTTCCCTGTGCCCTCCATTCCCCGGGCATCCATAAACCAGAGTTCGTGAGGCCACAGGGTCCCTGCGGGGGTTGAGCCCTGCGGCCCTGCTGTGCACGGGCCACCTAGCCTCCCTCCACACACCCATCCAAGTGGCCCTTCCCAGAGTGTCCATGGTCTTCCCTCCAGAACCCCGGAATCTTGGTCTGCCTTCAAGGCCATTGCCACGAGATTTATTTTTTAAAGTGAGATTTAAAAAAAAACCTGCTCTAGGCAGACCATGGAATACTACTCAGAATAAAAGGGAAGGAACTATTGGTTCACACAGAACCTTGGATGGATCTCAAGGGCATTGTGCTGAGTGAAAAAAAGAGCCGATCTCAAAGGTTACAAACTGTGATTCCATTTATATAACTTTTTCCAAGTGACACGATGATAGAAATGGAGAACAGAGAAGCGACGGCCAGGGGTTGGGATGGGGTGGGGGAGGGGCAATGCTGAAGGGGCAGCGGGGAGCCTCGTGGGGACATGGCAGTTCTGCACCTCGACAGTGGTGGCTACACAGAAGTGTACGTGTGATACGGCCCACAGAGCCATGCGTGGATGTGCACACACATACGTACATGCATATACACATACACACATACTCATAGACACTGCTCACATACACACACACACAGACATACATATATACATACAGGCATACATGTGTACACACGTATGCAGCTATACACTCATATACGTGCACACACGTAAAGTACACATGTATACACACACATGCAGGCACACATGTGCAGACACACACACACACACATTCCTGCCCACTCACACACACCTGCTCTCACACACAAATACATGGGTGTAAAAGCTGGTGAAACGGAACGAGTGCAGGTTGCTGTCGCAGCGTCAAGACCCCGATGGGATGGTGCTGCAGTGGGGGTGTGAGGGGAGGGGACACGGGACCTTTCTAGATCATTTTTGCAATTTCCTGCTTCTATTTCAACCTAAATATTTGCCTGATTTTTTTTTTTTTTTTTTTTTTTTTTTTTTTTTTTATGCGGTACGCAGGCCTCTCACTGCTGTGGCCTCTCCCGTTGCAGAGCACAGGCTCCGGACGCACAGGCTCAGCGGCCATGGCTCACGGGCCCAGCCTCTCCGCGGCACGTGGGATCTTCCTGGACCGGGGCACGAACCCGCATCTCCTGCATTGGCAGGCGGACTCTCAACCACTGTGCCACCAGGGAAGCCCGATTTGCCTGTTTTTAAGTGAGATTAAGAGAGGGCTAGGAGAGCCAGAAGGGGCGGGCGGGGTTGGGAGGGGGGCAGCTAGATGGGGAAGGAGGAGAGGGGAGCAGGCTCGTGGGGAGCACCGACGAGCCAGTGCCTCTCCCTCATTTACGGTGGGAGTGTATTCGCTTCCTAGGGCTGCCGTAATACCTGACCACAGACTGGGGGGCTTAAAACAACAAGAATTTACTCTCTCAAGTTCTGGAGGCCAGAATCTGAAATCAAGTCGTCCCGGGCCCGTGCTCCCTCCAGAGGCTCTGGGGGAGCAGCCTTCCTGCTTCTTCCGCTCCGGGTGTGGCCAGCATTCACTGACGCTCCAGGGCTACAGCTGCACCACGCCGGTCTCTGCGTCACGTAGCCAAATTCTCTCTGTGTCTCTTCACATGGCCTTATTCTTGTGTGTCTCTGTCCCCTCTCCTCTTATAAGGAGACCAGACGTTGGATTTAGGGCCACCTTAATCCTGCATGACTCCGTCTTAACGGCAATGACCCTGTTCCCAAGGAAGTTCACATTCTGAGGTACTAGGGGTTAGGATTTCAACATATCCTTTAGGGGGACACAGTGCAACTCACAGCAAGGGTCCTTCCCCAGGCCCCGAGGCTGGAGTGCGGTGGTCCAGGGCCGGAATCTACTTTCTCCTCCTGCACTCGAGTCCTGACACGGCGGGGAGCCACACGCCAACAGCACGCACAGCACTGTTCTGGGCGCCGAGAGGCCCCCGAATTCTCTGCCCCCAGTGTTGACCCCCAGGCTCACAACATAGGTGTCTCCTGCACGCCTCTCCTTGAGGTGCTCAGCCTGGGCTCCTGCAGGGTCCCTTCTGCCTGCTCAGCCCTGGGTCTGGGCTCTCCCCTCCCACCGCCTCCTGCCCCTCCCCCCGTGCAGGCTCCGAGGAAGCCCCCTTCTCTGTTTCCTGCCCAACCCAGGGGCCACCCCTCTCCCTACCTGCCGAGGGACTCTGGCTGAGGCCAGTCTGGAAACTTCCCCTGCCCTGACAGCACCTTGTCCTGAGTGTGGCCTGACTAGGTGGACTCGATTTTTTTTCTGGGGGGATAAAGGAAAAGCATTTTTTGTTTTTAGATATTCAAACCCCAGAGGTCAGGTGAATGATGGCTTCTGGCTGTGGACAAATGGCTGGCTCCCCGTCGGTCACGGGCTGCCTGCCACAGCGAGGGGGGCCCCCGTCCCAACTCGGCTCCGTTCCCCGAGGTGAAGCTCAGTGCCATTCGATCCAACATCATGGGCCAAGCTTCGCGCCCACGCCCCCCTCCTGAAGCTCCTCTGCCCTTTCCCTCTGAGCCCTCTCAGTCTGGCCATCTCTGTCTCCAAGCGGTCTTCCCTGACTCCGACCTGGGTCTGGGGTCTCTTCTGTGCTGCCCCTGACCCCGCCCTGCCCTAACACACTCTGCTCTTCCTGACCAGACTCAGAGCTCCTTGGGGCCAGGCTGGCTTAGTTGTCGCCGTCCCCTAGCCCAGAGCCCACCCTCAGGCGATGTCTGTTGAGGGCTATCACCCACAGGAACCCAAGGGCAGACGAGGAGGTGACAAGCCCGGGCTTGGAGCAGTGCTGGGCAGCAGGCACTCTGGGGACAACTGGGCCTCGGGCTCTGCCAAGGTTCAAGAGGTCCAGGAGGGCTCAGGGCACTTCAGACGGAGGGACAGCCTCACCCTAGACCAGAAGCAAGGAGGCCTGGCTGTGGGCCTGCAGTGAGGTTGTTGGCAAGCCGCTGGGTTTCAGGTGGCGTGAAGCCTGGGAAGGCGGGGATGAGGGCGATGAAGGGAGGGCGGGAGCTGGCGTGTCACACTGTAGCTGACCGCCCGCCCGGAGGACGATGTAGAGAACAACCACTCCAGCGCCAGAGCACAGCCAGCTGACGATGTGGGAGGGGCCGCTGGGCTTGCGGAGACAGAGCTGTGATTACGCGGGGGGCGGGGCTGGAGGGGGGGCGAGGGAGGAGTGCCTGTCCTTCCTCCCCTCCCACCTCTCAGCAATTTCCCTCGACTGCAGGTCAGTCACACTGGAGGAGGGGCCCTGCCCCTCCCCAGCCCAGGAGGCAGAGGGTCTGTGACTTTAATCCCCTGCTGTGATCTTATCTCGCTCCAGAAAGCTCTCATGTCCATTGATCCTGCACTGGCAAGAGCACGGGAGCCTCGGCTATTAGCTCCCGGCAGCTACTAAAGCTGCCCATGGACTGACATCCTGCAGCAGCAAATGGCGGGGGGTGGGGGGGGATTGTTACCTGCTCCAAGGCACCCGGCAGAGCCCCAGCTGGCCCTGCAACTTCCTCCTGGGGCTGGACGCTCCACCCCAGCCCGGCTGGCACAGAAGGTCCCTGTGTGCCCGCCCCCAGAGCCAGCCTGGCCCTGTCCCCTGAGAGCCTCATCTTCTCTGGCAGTTAGCGGGAAATGAGCCTGGGTGGGCAGCCGCCAGCTCCTACGTGAACCCTCAGGAACCTCCAAGGTGGCTGGAAGACGGTGGATGTTTTGAAGTCAGCAGAGGCAGTAGTGTTTACACCACAGAAATTGGCAAGCTGCAAGTCCCCCTCAGCACGGCTCTGTGTTTGCCCCTCTCAGTCATTGGGACCCCAGGCACACAGGGCCCTGCCTCTGCATTTGGTGTAAAAGCCCCCAGTGCTTCTCTCCTCCAGACCCTGCACCTGCTCTCGCCCCACTC
Organism: Phocoena phocoena; assembly: GCF_963924675.1. Taxonomy (NCBI): domain Eukaryota; kingdom Metazoa; phylum Chordata; class Mammalia; order Artiodactyla; family Phocoenidae; genus Phocoena; species Phocoena phocoena. Next base: position 78,883,908 of record NC_089235.1, read on the forward strand.
TGGACCCTGGGGCTTCTCTCTTACAGCTCTGAAGCATCAGCTGTCTGACCATGCCACTGCCACTTGGAACTTTTTCTGCAGCCTCAGGGTCAAGTGCAGACCGGGTGGCCTGACCCTGAGATCTTACCTGGCAGGCACCATGTGCCTCTCTCTAGGCTGCCCGCCCGTAAGGCCTGGCAGGAAGCCCTCCTCCTCCGGGAGGTCTTCCTGGTGCCCTGGCAGGAGGGCTTCCTTCTCCCCAGGTCTCCACCTGCTCTGCTGCCCTGGGGCACATGCTGGCTGCTTTCTCCAGACCCAGGGCCTTGAGGGGAGGTGGGGATTGGGGGAAAGAGATGCACGGCCCCCAGCTGGCAGGGCGTGTGCTCCCGAGTGTGAACGGTGAGGTGCCCATGCCAGCATAGTGGACCCCAGGAAGGGATGTCAGCAGGAACCACTCCAGGATTGGACTGGCCATGGCCTGGCCTGGCCACATCCCCAGGCCGATGTTGTCCTCGGGGGATCTCGGGGCAGGTGGAGAGAGCCACAGTCCACTCCTGCCAGGTTTCTGCCCGACCCCAAGAACAGCAAACAGCCAAGACGGAAGACTCCACCTTGGGCGATGCGTGGGGCGTTGGTCAGGAGCCCGCCCCCTCCCTCCCACATGGGAACCTGTTAGGGGGGCTCTGGGGGTAAATAAGATGAGGCTCTGGGGCCGGGGACACAGCTGCACGGCAGCGAAGGCTAGTGGCCCCAGCCCTGGTCTCCCTGACCACCTGCTGGCTACGCAGATGACAACTGCCACCCCTGCTGTCCACTCCCTGCTTTCGGCCAAGGCTGGGGGCTCCTCCTGGAGCTCTGGGCGGCTGGTAGCTGTCACTCTGAGAGCAGGCCCCGCCCGCCCGCCCACCTGCCAGCCTCCGCCCGCCTGCGTGGATGAGGGGAAGGAGGACAAGCCTATATTTATCTTAAGTGCGAGGAGGCTTGTCTGGCTGTGAGCTGCAAATGCCTTCATCCCATCTGGGCCCGGAGCTGCTCTCAGTGGACAAGTCATTCTGGCTTGATCTGCACCCGCCCAGTGCCAGTTACAGGAGAGGTGGGGCTTTGCGGTGCCTGGAGGCTCCTTCTGGCTGGCAAAACTCCCACGAGCCAGAGGCTCAGGCCAGGCTTAGGGAGTTTGCTGAGGCTTAGAGGGATCTCGGCTCCAGAGCAGGGGACCGTCCATACAGCCCTGCCCCAGCGTCAGCCTGGGGGCAGGGGGGCTGGCCCAGGCTCAGCTGCATAGGAGCCAGGGTGGCCCTGCCTCTGACAACCCTTGACTTTCAAAGGCTCCATGAGAAACTAAGCAACGGGTGTAAAAGAAATAAGCCCCGACCTGATTCTAGGCTAAGCCCAGAGCCTGGCCACACTCGGAGCCCTGATCCTAGTTACACACTGAGCCCTGACCCTGGTCACACGCTGAGTCCTGACCCTGGCCACACACTGAGCCCTGATGCTGGTCACTACCTGAGTCCTGACCCTGACCCTTGATCCTCTATGACCTGCCCCAGCATGAAACCTGGAAGCCCGTGCAGGGCGTGAGGCTAAGGCGTCCCTTTGCTCTGCTGGGACTGAGGTCAGAACATGTCTTCTCCCCACGTGGGGGAACGTGTCCCTCGCCCATGGGGCCTGGGGGGTATTTTTTAAGTTGTAGCAGCAGATTTTAAAGGAGAAGACAGTGTTGAGAAGATCTCTTGGAATGGAGAATTGATGACGTTTGCCCCAGAACCTTTACCCGACACACCCTGTGTGGTGGGCAGAGTGAGAGTCATTGACCCACTTTACAGATGAGGAAACCGAGGCCCAAGAAGTGGCCTTCTCGAGGTCTCATCGGCAGGACACACCTGGGTTCTCTGCACCTCCAGGCTGCTCTCTGCCCGGCAGCACACGTCTGGGCTCAGGACTGATGGTCCCTCGTGAGCATCCCCTGGCCATACCTCTAGAGGAAACACAATTTATGGTCCTGGGGTTCTGCCTGCGGGGAGGACAGGTGAGGCCCATCCCGGTACAGGCACGCCCGTCTCAGTGTGCTCACAATTGCCATTCACGTAAATATGCAGCCTTTAAAATCGAATAAAAAGCAAACCAATTATAAAGGCTACTTACCCAGTCACATCAATCACGGGCCTTGGTGTGTTTATGCCCAAACACCTGATTTCGGCTCGTAAGTCACTTTTACACCCTCTTTGGCTCCTAACTACCCACATGAGCTGGCAGCACATTCAAGAGTGATGGAGCCCACCTTCCCCAGGCCTCTGTCCCCCTTTCCCTGAGCCCAGGAAGTCGGATTGCCTCCAGAGAAGCCAGGGTCCTGGAATCAGGACTTGGAGCCTCCTGGCCTCCTGCCTGGAACTTGCGTCCCCCCTCTGCAGGTTGGAAAGAAAAAGCTCACCTCCTCCAGGAAGACCTCCTTCCCTCACCTAATTCTCAGTGTTCTCCCCTCTTCCCCAACACCAGACGTGTTGGCTCTCTCCACATGAGCGAGAAACATGTTCACTTGCTTGTTACCCACAGCAGTGACTGCTGGTTGCACAGGGATTCCAAGGAGGATCAGTGTGCCATCCCCGTCAAGGCACTTGGGGCCCCGTGGGTGATTCAGGGATGAAAGCAGAAGACCTTGCCAGGAAAGAGGCCTGCAGGTGAGGGGAAAGACACTAGTCCCACGTGAAGTCCATCAGCCACACCGGAGCACCTTGTTTATCGGTGGGGGGAGGGGGCGGGGGCGGGGATCCAGGCCAAGCTGCAAAGCACAGGAGGAGGCAGGAAAAGCAGGAGGACAGCATCCAGGGTCACACATGTGCTCCTTCATCTGGCTCGACATACCTTGCCAAGTGGTCTTCAGTGGGCCTCCTGGCCTCTCTGAGCCTCGGTTTCCTTATCTACGGGATGGGGTTGCTGTGAGCTGAGAGCACGACTGACTGCGTATCAGGCCCTTCAGCCTGCTGCTCAGTGATGTTGTGACCAGAGCTTGTGTTCCCTCTGCTTCCTGCCTTCATCTGTGGTGTTTTTCAGGAGGAGGTTTGGCCTGGTGGCTAAGTGCACAGACGCTGACATTAAACCCACTTGGATTTGAGTCCCAGCTCTGCCACTTATTGTGTGAGGTCACTCAGCCACTCTGTGCCACAGGTTTCTTATGGCAACCTGAACGCCATGAAAAAATACCTCACGGGGCTGGAGATGCATCCTGGAACCCACATGCGATGGTCGGAGCTGAAGCAGCCTCACTGGGCTACAAGATCACCAAGTAAAGGGAGTTTTGTCTGTGGTTGCTGGGTCCTAAATATTTCCTAATTGGAGTCTCCCGTGTCTACTGAGGTGGAGTGGACACAATGCAGGGATGGGGCCCTGTTTTGCTCTGACCCTGTGACCTTAGCATGTTGTGGATACTCTGCATTTCTGCTGCCTCATCCATGATGGCAGCCATACTACACCTCCCTTGTGGGTTGCTGGGAGGATTGAGACACTGGGTACAAGTTGTACGGCACGGTGCCTGCCACGTGGGAAGGCTCACGATAGCTCAGCTAGTTAACTATTAAATGTCTGCTGTGTACCAAGTGATCAGCTAGGCAATCTGCACATGGCATTCTATTTAATCCATCCAACTTCACATTGGAATTTCATAAGAAAGCTTCACAAACATTTCCTATTTCGCCATTTGCAACAATTAGATTTAGTGGTAAGTCACAGGGACTCAAAATAGCAGTGGCCTAAATAAGGAAGAAGTGTATTTCTCCTTTTTTCATAAAGCCTGGAGGCAGACATGCCAGGACTGGCATGACAGCTCTACTCTGCACAGATCTCAGGGACCTTGTGTCTCCCTTTCTGTCTTGGTGGGTTCACCAAGCGTGGCCTCCATTCCCAAAGCTACTCCATGGCACAAAAAGGATACTGCAGCTCCAACCGTCACATGTGCCTTCCAGTACACCAGGAGGGAGAGGCAGAGTGTGAGTGGCAGCTGACTTTATAGTGGGTCCCTGAAGTATCTTTTGACACTTCTCTTTGCGTCTCATGGGGGCATCCAGCTGTGAGGAGAGCTGGGAAGTGTCATCTCTGTCTTCTGACCGTGTGCCAGCCAAACATTCCGTTCAAGAAAGGAGAGAACAGACATTGTAGGACAACTAGCCATCTCCGACACACCAACATTTAATCATTTTTTAGCACAATTTTAGCCTATTTACCTAGGGAAGCCAGCTCTCAGTTTAAAGCAGGATTTCTTAATTGATAATGATATTTTGGGCTGGATAATCCTTTGTTGGGGGATGAGAGAGGGCCGGGCTGTGCATTGTGGAACGTTTAGCAGCCTCCCTGGGCTCTATCCACTAGATGCCAGTAGCACCCCTCCCTCAGTTGTGGCAACCAAAAAAATTGCCAAATATCCCCTGGGAATCAAAACTGAAAACTTCTGATTTAAAACAAAAACAAACGATGACTTGAGAAGAAAGGTCGTTTGGGAAAAACTAATAAAAAATGCAAAGAGATCGTGGAAACCAGCCAAGTGTCATCACAGATAAAGGGATAAGAAAATGTGGTCCATCCACACAATGGAATATTATTCAGCCTTAAAAAGGAAGGAAATCCTGACACCTGCTACAGTATGCATGGGCCTTGAGGACATTATGCCCAGTGAAATAAGCCAGTCACAAAAACACAAAGACTGTATGATTCCACTTACATGAGGTCCCTAGAGGAGTAAAATTCATAGAGACAGAAAGAAAGATGGGGACCAGTGTCTGGGGGGCAGAGATGGGGAGTTAGTGTTTAATGGTATTGATATATATGGGTTTAATGGGTACAGGGTTTCAGTTATTTTTTTTGTTTGGTTTTTTTTTTTTTTTTTTTTTTTTGCGGTACGCGGGCCTCTCACTGTTGTGGCCTCTCCTGTTGCGGAGCACAGGCTCCGGACACGCAGGCTCAGCGGCCATGGCTCACGGGCCCAGCCTCTCCGCGGCATGTGGGATCTTCCCAGACTGGGTCACGAACCCGCGTCCCCTGCATCGGCAGGCGGACTCTCAACCACTGCGCCACCAGAGAAGCCCCCAAGGGTTTCAGTTTTATAAGCTAAAAAGAGCTATGGAGATGGATGGTGGTGATGGCTGCCCGTGATGGATGTATTTAATACCACTGAACTAAACTCTTAAAAACGGTTAAGATGGTTAAGTTTTATGTTACGTGTATGTCATCACAACAAGAAAAATTGGGAAAAAATGCAGTGGGGACGTTCACACTTCCTTCCAGTCCCAGTATCTCACTTGTTTTCCACCCACCTCCTCTCTCATCATGGTCTTTGGAGCCTGAAGTGGGGAGGAAAGCCTGGGTTTCGTCAGTGAACTCTTCCGGGAGCTGTAAGCAGACCATCAGCTCATCATCTTGGTCTATGAACGCAGATAAACCCCAGATTTGAGGTCACAGTATTAAAACACACACTCAAAAATCAGCAGATCTAGAGTCAGATAGACCTGACTGTTCATCAAAACGTAAATGGGGAGGACGTTTTAAGCACAGGAGCGGTCGACGAATTCACAAACGGAAAGAAGGACACGTTGAATTACATAAAAATGAAAATTCTGCAGCGGTTACCAATTCACAGAAAGCCTAAATATAATTAGGAAAACAAACACGGGAAAAGAGTCCTCCCTCACCAGTAATGAAGGAGACGTGTATGAAAACAAGGTGCCCGTTCTTGTTGATAAGGGGAACAGACATTAAAACAAGGTAACGTCCGGTGTGAGTAGCAGACGTGGAGCTGAGCATTCATAGCTGTCCTGGTCCGGCCCCGAGAGCAGGCACTAGGCCGTGAGCGTCACACGCTTAAAAATGCTCCTTCCAGCCCGCAGTTTAATTTCTCAGACGCTATCCCAAGGAAGTAATCCTAAATACAAAAATATATATTTTTAGCAAAATAATTAGAAACAACCTAAGCATTTGAGCAAGGGGAATGTTTAAGTAAACAGTGGTTTATCCAGTTGAAAGAATATTACAGCCATTAAAAATAATGTTTGCTAAGAGTACGTACAGAGAATGCTTGCAGGGAACAAAAACCTAATGGGTAATAGAGTATAATATGTTTCCAGCAATGTGAAAAAAATATTCACCACCCTGTTAAAAATGGCTATGAAAAAAAAGGTGCATTAAAAACAATGGAAGGACATACGCTCTCACACATCAGCAACGGTTATCTTCGCCTGGTGAGCGACAGGCAAAACTTGCTTTATTTTACTGTGCTATTTTCCAAATTTTTCCTTACTTGGTTGTATTACCTTTTATAAGACAAATGTGTTTTGCAAAAGCCTGGCTAACCCCAAAGGAAATGGTGTTGTGGTTGATTATTACCGCACGGCCCAGGATTACTCCAGGACTCAAAGTTGTGAAAAATAAATTACAACGGAGGGAAAGTCACAGGTGCCGAGAGCTTCACATCTTTCTACTCTCCCAGCGCAGGGATGCCCTCCCCAGTGGGCAGGGCAGGGTGGTAGGTGTGAACGTGACGAATAAATCCCAATGGGCACGAAGGTGTTGGCCCCTGGGGACAAGGAGTGTACTCACGAGGCAAACGCAAAGGGCACGCGCTGCATGGTATACGCCTCTCGTAAACTTGATAAATATTTGTGTAAAAGGCATCTCCCACCGGCACCAGTCCGGGAGCAGAGGCAGACCTCACATTAATGACATAGCAGCTGTTCTGTCTCCCAGCTTTCTCCATCTGGAGGGTCATCAGAAGTCCCCGTTGTGTCTCTGGTCCCAGCTTAATTATTCATCGTGTCCAGGTGTGGGTGAGAAGTTACAGGGTGACCCTATCCTTTGCGCCCTCTGAGGGGGTGCTGCACAGCCGTCACCCTCAGATCTGCCTGTATCTTCACTTGCTCTTTAGAACCCAGGGACCACGCAGAGGGTCTGCAGGCAGTCTGAAAAGTCCAAGGGCCGCTGAGGGCACTCTACACATCAACAAAAGGAGCTGGGGTCCCCCAAGAGTCCTGGGGCTGCCTGAGTACACACTGGCTTCCTGAGGAGTCCACGGTTCATTGGCGTGCCCACGTCTCAGGCCTCGCCCCACGTATGTGGCCTGTGGCCTGCAGGAAGCTGGGCTCCTGGCAACCGCCATGGGGTCCTGGTTCGGCAGCGGCAGGACCGAGATGCCCCCTCCTTCCCAAGCCGCCCACCTCTAGGGGATGTGGCCCCCCTGGGGCAGGGGTCTGGAGGGGTGAGGATGTTGTCCTGGTCCCACACCTCTGTGCTGACCCTGCCTCCGCTGGGGGTAACTTTCAGCCTCTCATCAAACCTTCTCCAACGAGCAGATCTACTTTTAGGGGTGGAGTTAGCGCGGATCTACTTTTAGGGGTGGAGTTAGCGCGCATGGGATTTTTGGAGAACCGAGATGGTCAGGCAGTGCTCGGAGCTGGGCGTGTACTTCTGATGTTCACGAAGAGGGCGACAGCAGACAGGGAGGGCAGCGTGTTCGTGCAGGGCCTCCCTGTGCTCCTGCCTGCGTGTGGGGGCTGGAGAGAGGCCTCTCTGGGCACCAGGATTGCCTCTGGGGGTGGCCTTGCCGCGGCCCGTCCAGACAGGGACACGATCGTCAGTCCTCGCAGTCCTCAGGGCCACCCTGCCAGAGATGGCCTCTCATCCCTGCTTTGCAGAGGGGATGTTCCAGCAGGTGAGTTCAGAGCAGGATTTGAATCCAGGGCAGGAGAGCTTTTTATTTCCGGACTCCCGCACCGCACCAGGGTGTGAGTTCTCTGCGTATGATGGTGACAAGTAGCCAGGACGCATTTTAGGGAAACGTGTCGCTCCTTATCAGACCGTCCGTGCTGGGCCGGGGACCAAATCTCATCTGCCTGCTTCCCGTGGCAGGAACAAGGGGCACGCGGAGGCCGAGGGGCTGCTTGGGGGCCTGGCGCCCCTCCTGTGCTGTGGCTCTGTGGTTTCTCTCCCTGCGGGGTCCCCAGGCCCCTGTCGCGACCTGATCTCAGCTTCAGGAATCACTGGTGGTGAGAAGCCAGTCCTCGGGCAGCCCTCTGTGCTCACTCAGAGGGCTCATCTTGTTGCTTGCAGCTTATTAAGAGGGAAGCTTGGGCAGAGGACACAGCTAAGACAAACATGGCCTGAGGTCCTGGAATGATCAGGAAAGTTCCGATGGTGTGCCGTGAGCAGGGTAGCTGTTCAGAGAGGGTGAGGGGCAGGGCCAGGCATGGATCTTGTCAGCCACGGGAAGGGGTGCGTCCTGCAGCTTCATTCGCTGGCGGTGCATTCGAAGTTGCATTTAGAGGGGTGGAGACAGAGGCTGAGGGAGAGGGAGGGGCCAGGAGGTGCTGGACTGTGGGTGGAGCCGGCCCCTCCTCCTGGGCTTCGTGGCTTGGCGGACTGTGGTGGGCTGAATAATGGCCCCCAAAGATGTCCACATCCTAGCCCCCAGAACCTGGGAATATGCTACCTTACACAAAAAAGGGGCTTTACAGATGTAATCAAGTCGGGTGCCTTGAGATGGGAGATGACCCTGGATTATCCAGGTGGGCCCAGTGTCATCACAAGCGTCCTCGTAAGAGGGAGGCAGAGTGATGTCTGACGACAGAAGTTGGTGATGGAAGCAGAGGCTGGGCTGATGCGCTCTGAAAATGGAGAAGGGCCGTGAGTCGAGGATGGCAGGGAGTGCGGCCTCTACAAACAGAAGAGGCAAGGAAGTGGCTCTCCCCTGGGGCCTCTAGAAGGAACCAGCTCTGCCAACACTTCCATCTCAGCCCAGTGAGGCCCCTTTCGACCTCTGGCCTCTCGAAGAGAATACATTCATGTCGTTTCAAGCCTCAGTACAGCATGATTTTCTGCATAGACCGACAGACTGATTGATCGAAACTCTTGCGATAGATGGTACTTTCAAGGGGGCCATACCAACACATCTTACGTTCCCCCTACACTGAGGCCTTGACTTGGCCTTAGAGACGGTTGGGGGTCAGTGTTCCCTCTCGTCGAATCTGGGCAGGCCTGGGACCATGGTGTAATTGACACCAGGTGACTTCTGAGGCCAAGCCAAAAGGTGATCTGCCAGATCCCCTGGGAACTGAGCCACCAGCCCGTGAGGAAGCCCCAGCAGCTTCGTGGGGAGCCCAGGTGCACGAGTTCCCGCCACAGCCCGGGTGGGGTCCTGGTCAGCAGCCGCCAACATCCAGGCTTATGAGTGAGCCAGTCTTCAGAAGAATCCAGCCCTTGAAGCTGCCCCAGCTGATGGCCAGTAGAACAGACATGAGCTGTCACCACTGAGCCCTGCCCAGATCGCAGTTTTTTGAGCAAAATAAATGTCTTGTTTTAAACCACTGTTTGGGGGTGGTTTTTTTTTTTTTCCCTCTGCAGCAGTTGACAACTTAATTCTCTAGTTCTGTCCACTGAGAGGGCCTGGAGGCAATGGCACCCAGTAGCAGTGAGCACACCCAGTGCCTGGACTTTGGCATTTAAACTTTGGTGGACTTTCTCCATCAAAAGGTACAGGGGTCCTTGGAGAAATGGCTGACCAGGGTGAGGTGGGGAGTGCGGGATGAGCCTGGAGCATCTTGTAGGAAGTGCTCAGGGGGTGATGGGAACGTGTCAAAGGACACAGAGCCAGCTGAACGGCTCCCGCTGACCATATCAGGGGCAATTTGAGCGTTAGTACCCACGGGGGGAGCCAAGCAAACACGAGTCCATACGGATATAAGCAAATGAATAAATAAGCGTTTGATGAGGGATGTGAGATATGCACAGCTTCAAATACTCCACCCCAAGCCCATATTCAGTCTCAGGACTTGATGACGTCGGTGCACCAGTGGGCATGTCTTGTGATTGCGATGTGTGTACTATGGGTATGTTGGAGAATGTCCTATTTTGTAAGAAACACACACGGAAGTGTTTAAAGGTGAAGCGACAACAGTTTGGCAACTTACTGTCGTATGGTTCAGAGGAAAACGTTACAAGTGCTGTACTTGCATATAGGAACCGGGTCACCCCACAACTGTTCATGCAGAGAGAGTGCTGAGACAGGGGAGGGCTCGGAACTTGGAGAGATGTGAAGAGCCAGGTGAGGCTGTGGCTTCAATCTCAGGCAGGAGGCAAGGTGCATCCATCTGCCAGATAGGAAGTGAGATTGCCAGGAGGAAAAATGCATTCCGCCCCGTCCTTGCCTCCCCTCCTGTCTCCATCTTCTCTACCCTCTCTCCAGGCTGAGATGAGCCTTGAATTGCACGGGCTGTCCTACCAGACTCTGGGAAGCTGATGCCATGAGCACCGTGGGCAGAGAAGGGAGTCTGGGTGCGGGGGGGGGGGGGCGCGGTCCAGGTTTAGACCTCGACTCTGCCTCTTGGAGGATGTACAAGGCAAGGCTTGAGACTCAGTTTCCCCCAAGGATCTGTTAGGAGCTTGCGCGGTCAGTGCTAACCGGGTTTCTTCGCCAGAGCTGCTTCCAGCACAGACGTGCTGTGCCTCGTTCCTTGGGTTTAATCTTTTCTGGGTGAGATGTTGCCGGGTGGCTATGCAGGGGCAGGCAGGTGCCCTCAGCTAGGGCAGGGGATGTGCTCATCAGCTCCCAGTGTCAGCTGGGGGTTTGATGGCTTCTCTCTACGTGCAGTGAACTGGGAGGACCGTCCCCACTCCACAGCGGAGGCTCACAGAGGCGCTGGGGACTCCTCAGCCCTGGGGCCAGTGGGATTTCCCCTTGAGTCACTCTCCCGAATCCCACGGGGGTGAGGACGCCGAGCCCCACCTGTCTCTGGGTCTCCCCCTGGGACAGGAGGGCCGTCCCCTCTGCAGGGTTGCAAGGTGGCCAGTCCAGGGAGTCGGGACTGTTCTCAAGCTCATCCTCTGCTGGTCCGTGGGGAGGCTGCAGAGGCAACGGAGGCCTGGTGTCATCCCAGAGCTCACGGTCACGTGGGGAACAAGCTTGGGTGGAAAAGTCCCCGACATTTGGAATCCGATCTGAGTCCAGGATCGCATTCAGCATGTCCTGCTTGCTGGGGAGCCTTCTGGGAGGGTTTTTACCTCTCAGAACCTCACCTCCCGCCCCGTGCAGTGAGGGTGCCTGGGCCTGCAGTCTCAGACCGCCAAGGGAGATAAGCGTGGCAGGCGCAGTACAATGTGATGTGATACACCGTGACACAACGTGATATAGCGTTCCTTCCTGCTCTCCTGTGGGTGCTGGGAGCTGAGGGCTGGGCCTGATGGGACACAGTCCGGTATGAGAATCAGAGGGAGGAAGAGAGTGAGAGAGAGGGAGAGAGCAAGAGATACAGAGAGACAGGGGGAGAGAACGGGCGCAGGAGAGAGCAGGAGATGGGGGCAGAGAGAGCCCGGGTCCCGCGGGCCCTTTCCTCCACACTCACCGGTCGCTCCAGGCTCGGCTTGAGGGGAGACACGTTGGTGAGTTTGCTGTAACCCTTGCTCAGGTGACCAAGTGCCCCGACACTGGCATCTCCAGATTTGGGTGTTGACAGCAGCCCTGGATGAGCAGGGCATTTCCTCTCCTCCCCGCCCTCTCCCTGCAGATCTAGACAGCAGGGGTACCCGGGCAGCAGCCTGGACACCCACCGGCATCCGCCCACTGCTGATGCCCGATGGCCTCAACCCTGCAGGCACCCGGCGAGTTCACGGCCTCACTTCTCGGGCGCCCTGGGCCCAGGCACGCTTCCATCACCCTCTCTCTCCGGAGCAGGTTGAGGGGTCCTGGGTGCAAGACACACCCCCGCCACGTGGGCACTGTGGGGGCCTCAGACTCACTTTCTGGAGCCTCAGTTAACCCACCCTTCAAATGGGACCACAGTCCTGACCCCTGGGCAGGCGAGGGGCCTCTGATGTCGTGGATGGGTGCCCGTGGCCAGGGTCCTGGTGTAGGCGGCAGTCAGAGAGCAGGGGGTGTGCTGTGTCTGGGGTCCCGGGACCACGGGAGCGGAGCGGGAGCCTGGTCTGGCCGCGGGCGTCTTGCTTCTGTCCTTGCTGCCCTCGCTCTGTCTAGGGCCTCCTTGCTCAGCGTGGGGAATGCGCGGAGCCCGTTGCTCTCAGCAGGCCTTTGGGGTTTTCTGCACTTGTTCTGGGCAACGTATTCAAGAAGTGCAGAGCCCTGGGGCAGGGTGCTGGTCGAGGGCTCTTGTGTGGGTGGCGGCAGGGCTGGTCGCGTTGGTTCTGCACGATAGAGATATTCCATGTCGGGTCACATCCAGAACGGGGGCCCTCCCTGGCTCCCCCTCCATGTGGGCGTGCAGGGGCCCAGAGCTCCCGCCTCTTCCGTCCTCAGCGTTTGGCCTGGGATGGTTAGTTTCTTGAGCCAGCGTGGCCAGGCTACTGTGACAGCTATTCAATGAAACACCGATCTAGGTGTGGCCGTGAAGACGTTTTATAGCTATGATTAATATCTACAACCGCTGGATGCTAAGTTCGGAGGTTATCCTTGATAACGTGGGTGGGCCGCATCCAATCAGTTGAAGGCCTCAAGGGCAGCACTGAGTTTTCCCGAGGAAGATGCCATTCGCCTGAGTTTTCCACCTTCCGGGCTGCCCTGCAGATTTCAGAGCTGCCAGCCCCTACAGTCACATAAGCCGATGTGGGGGAATAAACCTCTTAGACACACACGTCTATCTCCCTGTTGTGTGTCCCTGCAGAACCCTGCCTGTTGCAGCCTCCAGACTCACACGGCTCGAGTTTCTCAGGCCAGCGCATCAGCTTGGAGGCTCCTGATGGGCCGGGCCTGGCATCGGCCACACGCCCTTCTTCCACATTCCACTGGGGGAACTCGGCCCCCTGGCCACACCTTACGGCGAGGAGGCTGGGGGGCTGTCTAGCCCGGCTCCCAGGGAGGCGAGAGCACCAGCTTGTTACACAGCACAGAAGTTACCACCGCAGCCCTAGAAGCTCAACACGACACACGTTTATTCTCTCGCCATTTCCATGGGTCGGGAGTCTGGGCATGGCTTCCCTGGGTCCTCTGCTCAGGGTTTCACCAGGCTGCATCTTGGTGCGGCCGAGCTGTGTCTCCTCTGGGGGTTCAGGGTCCTTTCCCAAGCTCCCGTGCTGCTGGAGAGAGCTCACTTCCTGGAAGCCGGGGGACTCCGGGTGCCTTGCTTCTTCAGGGTTAGCGGGAGAGACGGTCTTTGTTGCTTGAAGCCTCTGAGCTGGGGGAACGCCTACGTCCTCTTAAGGCTCTCTTCTGATTAGGTCAGGCTCACCTGGGACATCTAATCCCTTTGGCTCAACTCATAGTCAAACTTATTAGAGGCCTTAATCACATCTGCGAAATCCCTTCACCTCTGCCATATGGCGTGACCCAATAAGGGGAGTGACATCTATCTATTTCTAGGATGCAATGCAAAGCGGGGGGAGGGGAGTATGAGGGGTCTGTATGTTGGGACAGGGACCCAGGAGACGGTGTCAAGTCCTGCAAGCCACAGAAGAGAACAGGTTTGGCGTCCAGCTTCCAAACCTGGTCTGCTTCCTCCCCTGACCCCCAGGAGGAGGGGGCTGGGGACATGGGACAGCCCCCCTCTCACCAGGCTTTCCCCTGCCTGGGAAGACACTGAAGGCATTTATTTAACATTTTAAATAAGAGAGCACGCTCTTCTCCCCCGTTTCAGGGCGGGCGCTCCTCGCATGGAGAGGAGGGATGAAGGGAGGGAGGCGGTGCATCTCGGGATGATGGAGCAGCCTTCTTTCCCGCACTGGCAGCAAAGTCACACACTGTAAACCAGCATAATGACCCTGTCTTCCGAGGCACAAGCCACACTTCCCCTCAAGTGCAGCCTCTGTGCCAGCCTCAGATTTATGGACCCCCGACCTGCCTGGGGAGGGGGGCTGGCTAAGGGAACCCTGGCTAATCTGGAACACCCGCCCCATGGGGCTTCCCCTCCTGGATCCGTCACCTCCTTCCCACCTTCTTGCTTCCAAAACTGCCCGAGTTACTGATGGCGCTGAGATGCAAGTGCCAGCCCCATCTGTCTCCTGACAGAGCCCTGAGCGGAGAGACAGTGACAGGTCTGCCTCCCTTCCCGAAACAAGAGGCTCCCGCCGAGTCTGCCTCTCTCCCCCTTGCCTCCCAGCCCTCGTGGGTGACATGAGCCTACTACAAGCCTAGCCATCAATTCTCCCAGCCTTTCCTGGGGAGCAGTAGGTAATTCCCACCTGGGCTCAGCGACACCTCATCTTAAACCCCCTCTGCCGCCTGGATCCCATCTCCTGGCTGTAGGGGAGGGAGGAGTGGTGGGCACTGCTGTGGCTACTGCGGGGGGCTCACTACTTGACCATACCTCCTTCCCAGGGCAGAGGAGGCAAGGGGCTGCCCTCAGCCATCAGCGCTGATGCAGGTCCTGGGGGCGGTTCCGCTGCTGGGACAGGAGAATAGTTCTTGGGGAAAGTGCAGCCTCACTGGAGAAACAAGAGCCAGATGCTCATGGAAAGAGAGACCAGCCTAGGACAGGACACGCTAACGCTGAATCACGCGGCTTGGGTCGGACCCACTCTGGGCGTTGAGAGAGGGCTCATAGAGGCTGTGGCTGATGGAGAGGGTGCCTGAACTCAAGGCCGAGACTTGCCCATGGTCATGAGCAGAGCCAGATCCCAATGTGGGCTTCCCAGACCCCAGCCCAGTGCTGGCTGCCCACTCCTAAGGCTGCTGGTCACCTCGGGGTCTTGCATCCTGCCCTTGGTGCTTGGAAACCAAAGAAATATTACCAAGAAGAGCCCGACCCCCAAAAGCAACACGCTAGCCCCTGCTCTGGCCCTGGCCCCAGACCCCCACCCCAGTACCTCCAAGGTGTGTTGGCCTCTGCAAAGTGGGGCTGGAATCACTGCCTCACAAGGCGGATGTAAGGAATTTGCACAGATTAGGAAAAAACAACAACAACGGCAACCTCAAAAGTGTTTTGCAGAAAGTAGATTTGCAAACAAAACATGAACTGTGTCTGATTTTATTGCTCTAACAGCTGGGCTTTGGGGCTATTTCTGAATTACTCTGATTTCTCGGCTCATCCAATGGCCCACTTATTTAAAATGATTTATTTGCAACAGAAGAGTATGGTGTGTGTGTGGGGGTAGGGGTGTGTGTGTGCGTATCTGAGCCCACTCAGTTGAACCTGGGTCTCGGACTGGGTGGGCTTGAAAATTAGGGGAAACTGTAAAAAAGAGGAGTGCAGAGCGGAGACACGGCTGAGAGCCCAGGATCAGGTAGGTCTGGAGCAGAGCTTCCAGGGGGCCGGGGCTGTCTCTCTCACACCTGGAGATGGCTCAGCTCTGGCCCAGCTCCAGCCTCAGCCCCTCCCGTCGTCCTCCCCCAGCATCCTGCACAGTGTCTGAGTGCCCACCATGTCACTGTCACTCCTCTACTTGGCCCTGAACCCTTTCCAGCTTCCCCTGCCGGGTAATAAATTCCTCCGTGACCCTCCCCCAAGCCGCTCCTCCCCCGACAGGCTCTCTTGACGATGACCTGCTCAATGCAGCCCCTGTTCTGCTTCTGCATGTGCCCCTCACTGCCGGGGACACCCTGCCCTGCCCTGTCCACCATCTGATGTCCCTCTGATCCTTCAGGTCCAGCTCATGTGGGAGAAGCCTTTCCTGGCACCTCCAGGAAGATCTGGAAGCTTCCATAGCTCTGTGCTGCTCAGACCCTCACCTAGGGCTGGTTTGCTTCCTCTGCAAAGAACTCCTTAAGGCCAGGACAGGCGTGTGTGTGTGTGTGTGTGTGTCTCATTGCCTGGTAGGTCTTAGGAACCCGATCAATGTTTGTGGAAGGAGGACAAGGGGGAGGGGCAGAGAGGGGAGAGAGGGAGGGGCCCTTTGTGAGACGGTGTGCCACGTGAGGGCTTCCTAGAGGGCTGGTGGCACGCCCGCCCCTGCCCAGGGCACGGCACCTCTGCCCCGCCTCCCCCTGAGCCTGTTCTGAAGCCCCTCGGCGGCAAAGGAGGGAGCGCTGGCATTTCCCACAAGATGAGCGGGAGGCGAGGCAGTCCCCAAGCCTCCCAGCCCTGAAATCTCTTCTATTTATAACGTGAGCCCTGCATCGGCAATTGCTATTCAACTCAGAGGAGGCTGTGAAATAAAATTGTGTGATAGAATCTATTCTTCCCAGTCTGCTTATTAAATCTCACCTTAGAACATGCTCTCTCTGAGTCTGGGGACTTCTCGGTAGCTCCCTGGGGCAGGCTCACCAGGTGCTGGCCCCGGGGAGCTGCCGAGAGCAACTCAGCAACCCCCAGCTGCCCAGAGTGGACCCTCGCCCGCATCCGAGAATCCTTGCGGGCACCTGGGGATTGCTGGGCCCACGCCCTGGGCCAGGCGCTCACAGGTCCCTGTGGCTTCGTGGGAAGGGGGTGGTCAGGGCAAGAGCGGAGCCAGCTGGAGGTGCTGGCGGCTCCCCTAGTCAGCCCCCTTTCCTCACACTCCATCCCGAGTGCGGGAGCTGCGCCCTCTCTCAGGAGCTCCCTTCCCCCTGGTCTGCAAGTGGTCAACTCCTGGCCTCTCGGAGGCTCAGGCCAAGCCTGGCTTGATCTAAGATGCCCTCCCTGGGCCCCCGCCCCCGCCCCACCCATACCCCCAGGCTTGCCCCACACAAGCACACTTGACGCTTTAGGGCTGCATGGGCTTGGCCTCCTGAGGCACCTAGTAGGTGCCGAGCAAATGTCCGTTAGGAGATTGGGTGGACGGAGCAGGCCCCAGAGGCTGCCCCTGAAGCCCAGGGCCTGGTGGAGGAGCCCCATCCAGGCCATCGCGGGTGCTGGGCCTCTTGCCCTGGGAGAGCACGCCCTCCTCCTTCCCCATCAGGGCGTGCTCCAGGTCTGTGGAGAAGGCGGGTGTGTGAGCTGTCGAGGTCTCCGCAGGAGCACCACGGATCCCCTGGTTAGATGGATGAGCTCTTCTAGCTCTAACAAGCCCACAAGGCAGCCCCATCTCGCGACCACTCTCCCCACCCCCAAAGCCCCGTCTTCTAGAGAATCTCTCTCTGGAGGGTGCTGGAAGCCCTGCCAAGGCATGAGCTGATGATTTCCCCATCAGCCCCCCGCGTCAAATCAGTACAGGACAGGGCTGTGCTTCACCAGGTTGGGGGCTCTGGTTTGTGGCCTCGAGGTTCCCGGTGCCCCCAGCCCCTCCTGCCCGCTCCCAGCCACGCTCCAGCAGGGCCTGAGCTCAGGGCTGGGGTGGGGGCCGTTGTGACGATCAGACTTCTGAACTCCCCCTCCCAGACAGCCCTCCCGGGTCCTTGAGCCGTGCCAGCCTTAGATGCAGATGAAGGAGGCAGCCAGCCACCCACACAGCTTGCTAACTTGGTAAGTATTTTTAGAACGACTTCTCCAATATTTCCCTCGATAGGAGAGGGAGCAAGGGGGGCTTGAGAGAAGAATTGGGGTTTGCGGGGGGCCAGGCTCTGGGTGAGCCTTCTCAAATGCAGAGCCCGCCTACCCATTTGTATGGGGATACAGTACACCCAGGGCACGGCTGTATCGTCACCCCATTCTATATACGGGCACACTGAGGTTCAGAGAGGTTCCCTTCCTTCTAAGTGGTTGAGTCAGGATTTGAACCCAGGAATTTCTGACTCCGAAGCCTCTGTCCTTGGGCTTGTGTGTCTCCAGGGGGTTGGAAAGCCACACTCTCTGGTACTTCGGTTGGGGTTAGAACAAGCCATGCCATATCCACTGTTCCTGTGAACACGGTGTCCCTTCCGTTGCCCTGGAAGGGGAGGCCAGCCTTCAGGGAGGGAGACAGAGCCAGACAGATGTCCGGAAAGAGCCCCAACCTTTCAGGACCCTGGACAGGGGCGTTCACAGCTGCATCCTGTAGGGCGTCCCTGGCCCAGTGAGTCTCACCCCCGATTTACAATCACGAGGGAAAGGTTTAGGACAGGCCCATCCTCAGGGTCCACCACGGACAGAAAACCCGGAGAGACAGCTAACGCAGGGGTCTTTTTAACTCTATTTTTAAAAAAAATATTTATTTATTTATTTATTTATGGCTGTGTTGGGTCTTCGTTTCTGTGCGAGGGCTTTCTCTAGTTGCGGCGAGTGGGGGCCACTCTTCATCGCGGTACGCGGGCCTCTCACTATCACGGCCTCTGTTGTGGAGCACAGGCTCCAGACGCTCAGGCTCAGTAGTTGTGGCTCACGGGCTCAGTTGCTCCACAGCATGTGGGATCTTCCCAGACCAGGGCTCGAACCCGTGTCCCCTGCATTAGCAGGCGGACTCTCAACCACTGCGCCACCAGGGAAGCCCTTAACTCTACTTTTATTTACACAAATGATTCACATGTACAGTCATTCTCCAAGGTACAGAACTTGATAAGAATAACGGTAATAATACTGCACAGCACAAGGGTTGAGAACCACCACTGTGGTCTCTCTTGACCCTACCCCCCTCCCTGCCCCTGCATATCCTAAAGCCCCTGAGAGCTCCACTCCCCGTTATAAATGGGCTGGCATCACCTCCCCTTTCCTGAGAGAGAGAAGTGAGGGGCTTCAAGCTGCCCAGGCATGAGTACGGGACAGGTGTCTGAGATGGGATGGCCCTCACCCCGTCTGGCTGTGATGTGGGCAGGTGGCTCCTCCCGGCAGACCACGAGTTCCCTGTCCGTATCCAGGCTGGCTGACCCCATGATTGCTGAGGTACTGTCCAGCTCTAACAGGGGCTGACTTGTAAGTGGGCTTTGTAACCTGCAGAGTGCCCACAGGGATTGGCCTTCCTCCCCTCCCTCTGGTGGTAGGCCCTTCGCCAACCCTGCAGGTGTTGGCCAAACATTCTAGTCTGCCCAGCAGGGTGGGTCAGGGAGCCCATGGAGTGCAAGACACCCGTGTTTCATGGGGAAATGGAGTTGAAGGCCAAGGGGACAGCAGGGGGCGGTGAGGGAGACAAGGGACGGGAAGAGCATGTCCCATGGTGCAGGGCACTGGGGATCCTTCTGCAGTCAGGATCTCCAAAGTGACACATTTGTCAAAATTATGACCCAATTAGGCACGATAACCGGTGTGTACGGCTGCAACGCGTGTAATCGCTGGTAATATCACTTAGCGATGAGCGGCTGAGTGACGGGGCTCAGCAGTGCGGGGTGGTAGGGGGAGGAGTAAACACTTGTCCATCCAAGGGCTCCTCGGCTGGGGCAGGGGCGGGGAGCCCCGCGTTGGCTTCAAATGACACTTGAGGACCACTTCTTCCCCACTCGTGGGTTTGTTTTTAGATTGGTTGGCTGGGCTGATGTCTGATTCCTCCATCACCCCAGACCCTGCAGGCTCCCCCTGGGGGCTCCCGGCTCCACTCTCCACACCCACGGGTCAGTTCAGTTCCTCCTGGGACCCCCAGACTCTATCTCCGTTCAGGCCCCGCCCCACAGCCCTCATGCCCTTGCTGCAGCTCAGCACTCAGCACCCTCCTCTCCTCCCTGAAGCCTTCCCCGACTGCTCCCCCGCAGGTAGCTCTCACAGTCCCTGCCATCACAGCATAACTTCCTACTCACTTCACTCATGGGGCTGTGATTTGAGGCTGAGTCCTGGCTATGACCCTGGGGAGGCAGGTGAGGGAGGATTGGCACCTGGATAAGTCCAGGCCCACTCACTGCTGGACAGGCTTGGACAAGGCAGCTGGGCTGGCTGGCTGCACACCTGGTGCAGGCAGGGTTGCCTACCTGGAGGGGGCCAGAGGGAGAGTGTAGAGGCATAGGGCAGTTCTCTGGGGGCTCCTAGGGAAGAGAGAGAGGAGCTAGCTGTCTGGGGGCCCAGAGACTCCCAGCAAGTTCTGCTGCCTCAATCTGTCCCCTAGAGCAGGGGTCAGCCTGCAGACATTCTCTGTAACCGGCCACCTGGTAGATACTTTTGGCTTTGTGGGCCAGTGGTGTCTGCACAGCTACCCCACTCTCCTATTGTCTCCTGAAAACAACCGCAGACCATGTGTAAAAATGACTGTGTTCCAGTAGGAGCTTATTTACAGAAGTAGACGTCTGGCTAAATTTGGGCTCCGGGTTGTTTGCCAACACCTGCTCTAAAGAAGAAACGCTTCTCAGCGTCAAGAACGCTCAGCAGATGCTCTCCGCTGCTGTTTCATCCGTGAACTTTTTTCCCAGGTAGAGGCTGGTGCATCTGTTGGCCTCTCTCCTCCCAGATGAAGTGATTCTATTAGACACACCAACCACATTTCTGAGGCCTTCTTATTATTCTGAAGGATTTAAAACTCTATCATCTCCTTGGACAACAAAGCAACCTTGGGGAGGTGTCTGATGAGGTCCTGTTTTCCAGGCTTGCTGAGGGTGGAGTCCTAGCCAGCAGAGGGTCCGGTAGGGATGGGGTCTCCGGCCCTCAGCCCAGAGCCTGGGCCCTGCAGCCTACCCTGTAGGCTGGGTCCTTCCTGAGCCAGATTTTTCTGGCCCCCAAAGACAGACTCAGTGAGGGATGCATCCGTTTGCTGTTGTCCAGGTGGTGGAGGGAGGGGGCCAGACGGATGAGTTCTCAGTAGCGTGGGGGTCAATTTGCAGGTGTTTGATAAGAGGAGGTTGTTGACAACCTGGAGGAGATTTGAGCCACACACACTGGTCTGGAGAGATGCGGCGAGGGATGGAGGGGCAAAGGGGGGACCGATCAGCCTCATGGAACTCAAGGAGGTACCGACCCCGGGCAGGCACTCCGGGCAGCAGCCCTTTCATCCTCAGCTTTCTGGGTGACACTGTGACGGCGATGAACACAGCGAGGCTCGCAGGGTCACCGAACCTGACCAAGTGCAGGGGGACCTGACGACCCCCGATGCGCCCTGCCTGGGCCGCCCCTCAGTGCAGGGTCCCACCCATGCAGAGGCCTGCAAAGACCACTGGTCTCAGCAGGAAGCCCACCTCCAGGGCTGGGGTCTGTCACTGATGACCCTGACGAGCCCCTCTCGTGTGACCTGCATTCAACAAATCCAAGGGCCCTGCGCTGCCTCAGTTTACCCTCTGTACGTGGGAAGAATGGCAACTGCACCCTCCTCGCACAGCTCAGATGGGCCACAGGGTACCGAACAGCCTCGCCCAGCCCTCCCAAAGGCTGGGGGGTGGGGGAAACCTGACTGGGTCCTGAGCTGGGTTTGAAGGGTGGACAGGAGTCTCCCAGGTGGAAAGGCAGTGGGGCGGAGGGAATGGCATGCGCGAGGTCCACAGGGGAGCCGTGGTGAGGAGCTGACGGAGGTGTGGGGTGCTTGGTGGTGATGGGGGTGGGGGCATTCACGGACCCTGGGCTGGGCCTCAGGGGCCTCCCCTCCCACGGCACCCAGACGGCAGGTGGGAGCCAGGGCCTCCCAGTGGCCTGCTGATTCCCTGGGGCCCATGGGGCTGGCCCGACCCGGAAGAGCTGTCCAGCCTGCCGTGAAAATAAAGATTGATCATCGCAGGAAGGCAGCCGGCTCCCCCAGCCAGCCCGGAGTTGCTAGAATACAGAGCTTCATTATTATTTTAAGTGTTACTCAGCTGCTTTATTGAATTCTCCAAGTCAGGAAAAATTCTGGCGAGATAAGAAGTTGACATTTTCAGAAGCAGCAGCGAGAATGGTGCGGGTGGCGAGGACAGAGCAGCGCCAGCTCCGCATGAGGGCGTCTCAGCCCACGGCCCCGACGCCCACAGGTGCGCACGTTCACGCTGATCCAGGGGCCAGGGAGCTTCAGCCAACCCGAGACGGAGGACAGGGTGGCCGGTCGTGTGCAGAGAGAGCCAGGCCGCTGCCTCTCCCACCTCCCTGATTCCTGCCTTCCTTCCTCCTCCCCCTTCTTCCCTCCCTACTCCCTTCCTTCCTTGAGCACCTACTATGTGCCAGGCTGGGGTACACACTGGCTGAGGACACATCCTTTCTCGGGCTTTGCCCAAGTGCAATGGTAGGGACCAGGACACGCATCGCTCACAGGGTCATGTGTGTGTCTGCGTGGGTGAGCGGAGGCCCAGGTGGGCACGCAGGGAGCCCCGAGGAGGGGCAGCTCTCGGCCCCTGGCTGCCTCGCTCACCTTCGAGGTCTCTGGCCTGGAGCAGAGCCTGGTGTAAAGCAGATGCTCAACAAATCCTCGTTAAATGCAGGCTGAGAAGGCGTGTGGGTGGAGGAATAAGTGGATCTCTCTGGGGACCTGCAACAGGAAGCCTCGGCTCTGGGTCCCAGGGCAGTGTGGGTTTTCTTGGACCAGAACGTCCAGGAAGGCAATGGCTAGACAAAGTCTCTGGGGGATGGCCCAGCTGGTGACTGCCACTAACTGAAGAGTGGGGTGTGGCTGGAGGGCAGAGGAGGAGGGTGGAGGCTGGAAATAGAGGCTGGAAGGTGGAGGCTGGGAAGTGGAGACCGGGAAGTGGAGGCTGGGAGGTGAAGGATGGAGGTAGAGGCTGAGAGGTGGATGGTGGGAGGTAGAGGCTGGGAGGTGGATGCTGGGAAGTAGAGCCTGGGAGGCAGAGGCTGGGAAGTAGAGACCGGGAAGTAGAGGTTGGGAGGTGAAGGATGGAGGTAAAGGCTGGGAGGTGGAGGCTAGAGGTGGAGGATAGGGTTCAGCCATCTCATCAGACCACAGCTGGAGCCTGGCCAGGGTCTTGGACAGAGTGGGTCCTAACTACTTTTTTGAATGAAAGAATGGACGAATGAGCTCATGAATGGCATGAGCCCGAGACTACTAGGACAGCAGCAGAGACAGGGACCCCGATCCCGGGTCATGAGAAACGGACAGATCTCAGGTCTATCTCATGAGAAACAGCATTTTCAGGAGGCCCAGAATTGTCCTGAGCAAATTCAGACTCTGGATAGCTGTCCTTCACCTCGGGCCTTCCCCTTTGCCACAGGCGCACTGCAGAGGTGAGGAGACCTGCAGGCGCAGAGACACACTCTCCCTCTGAGTCTCCCAGTGCTTCGCTCACAGCGCTCCCGGAGCCAACCTGCACTCGGTTGCCCTCTCCCTGAATCCCAGGCCCAGCCCCTCCCTCAAGGGGCTCACAGTCTAACCATGAGAACAAACACCGTGGCCTGGCCACACCAGCTGGTACCCTTTGTACAGACGTGGGTCCTGGGGGAGCCTGGGGGCCTGGGGGAGCCTGGGCTCCTAGAGGTGAGTAACTGTTTCCAGCTCTGCTGGTGCCGGGGGCACACCTGGGGGGCAGCAGACTCCCAGCTCTGCCATCCTGTCCGGGGGTTGGGGGGAGTGACACTGTGAGTTTCTCCTCATACAAGGTAGAATGATATGCACATCTGCTTAGTGGCAATGACTGTTGCTGTTATTACACCTTTTTCTAAGGGGAACAAATTCATTCCCTTGATAAATATGTATGGAGCACGCCCTGCTCTGCATCTGAGCGACACAGACCGAGGTCTTTGCAGAGATGGTCCTGACAAGCTGCCCGCAAGGCTTCAGGCTGGGGCATCACAGGGGCTCCTCCGCCTGTCCCGGAGGCCGCGCCCTCCACCCTTCCCTCTGGTTATTGGTTTGATGTCTATCTCCCCCCATCAGACCACCTCCACGAGGGCAGGTCCCTTGACTACCTTGGCCACTGGCCCCGGGTAAGCATTCAGCATGCCAAGTAACTGAATGGATTATTTTTAATGGTCACCACGGTCCCATCGGGGAGACGTCATTATCCCCATTTGACGGATGGAAACACTGAGGCCCTACAACCTAGGCCTGCGTGAGTCCAGAGCTGGAGTCTTGATCACTGTGTCCACTACAAGAGGCTGGTGGGAGTAACACGCTCCTTCCCCTTGCTGATCCTGAGGTGACAGGGACAAGCACAGGGGTGGGGGAGGGTCGGGTGAGGTGGAGAGGGCTGGGGTCCGGGAGAGACGTGACACTGGAAGTGCGCTTTAGGATCTGGGAGGCATCCAGACAAGTGTGGGAGGCTGGAAGGAGGAGGCGCAGCCGATCCGGGAGGCCTGCATGAAGAAAGGGCAGCCTTCTTCAGGGAATGGGGGTTAGGCAGATCATAGGGGCGACGCCGTTACTGGGGCCACCATCATATCATTTTCTGAATCCTTCCTGTGGCCAGGTATGAGGCTGAGAAGGTATCTACGCCTTATTTTAGTTAAACCTCACAAAGCCCGAGGGAAAACCTGAGGCTCAGCAGAGGCGAGGAGCTCAGAGGGACCCGGCAGGTGAGGGCTGGACCCTGGGTGGTCCGACCCCTCCTCCTGGGGGTTCAGGGTGGGCAGATTTCCCGGGGAGACTGTATGCAGGGAAGGTACGAGACCAGATTTGTCTACATCAGTGGTCCTCAGAGTGTGAGCTGGGAGCTCTGGGGATCCCCAAGATCTCTGCAGGGGACCCCACAGTCCTGGGTTTTTCTTCATTAACTTCAACCAAAGTGACGCATAGCAACAGGCTGGAGGCAGGCGCAGAAACGAGCCTCTGGCGGCCTCCATTCAGCCGGACACAAAAGAGATTTTCAACCGTGTAAGCCCATGCTTCTCTCACTCTTTTTTTCTGGTTTGGGGAAATAAGGTACTTTTTCATCCAAACATGTTACTTGCGTTAATGTATAATATGGGTTTACAGTCTCAAAAAATGAATTAATATTTTAAAATATGTCATATTTTATTTTTAACGTGGTCATCATCGATAGACACTTAGGTAGACACGTACGGAAACAAGTGATTTCTGGGGTCTCACTAAGTTTTAAGAGTGTAAAGTGGTGCCTCAACCACAAAAAGTGGGAGAAACGCTGAGGGGCTTGGGGGGTGTGGTGGCCCCGTGAGGCCTGCACCCCCTTCTTTGACGAGGATGAGTCCCTGAGCCCAGTCTCTTCCCCAGAGATGCCTCTGCCAGGCTGGGGGAGAGGGACCAGGCGGGGCGGCAGTAGGCAGGCCCCTCCCTCCCCGTAGTCTGCCCTGCACAGCCTGGGAGGCCAGGGGGATTGCCCGTCATCACCGTGAGCAGGCCAGTCTCCTCACTGGGTCTCCGGACGTGCTTGTCTCCTGGTGGAGCGTGAAGCCCGGGCCTAGGCGCTACAAGGTGAGACTCAAGCCCTGGACCTGCCCCACGTCCCCTTCCCTGTGACCTTGACCGAACCATCCAGCCTTCTCCTGGAGCGAGCCCCATGACAGAGAGCCCACTGTGTTACAGGGGCTCAGCACACGGGATCAGGGGTGAGCCAGGCAGACACCCTGGAGTCTGGGAGGGGAGGGTGGAGAGGACAGTTGTACTGAAGTGCGATGAGGTAGGAAGGGCAGGGGGTGGGGAGCTCTGGGTGCCCACACCGAGGGGTCATGGGTGGGGGTCCGGGAGGCAAAGGAAGGACTCCTGGTGCCCCTGGGGTCTGAGGGGCGGAAAGATGCTGTCCAGCCCAGGGAATCAGAATCGGCAGGACACTGCACCTCGGAAGGCTTAGGAAGGGAGGTGTCGGCCCAGCAGGGCTGAGTGCCCAGGGGAGGGGGAGGCTCATTCCTGCTGCTGATGGCTGCAGAGATAGTCTCCCCCGGATATTGACAACACAGCCTTCAGGGATTTTAATATCATGGCTCTGTGGGGCCACTGTGATGCCTGCTGTCACTAAGCAGCTTGGCATCTGCAGAGGTTGGTGTGGGAGGATCTCCTCAGCCCTCCATCTGCTCGTCCTTAGAGCAGCTCACTCACCCATTCACTGACTCGCCCATTCCAGCCCTTGTATCCACACACCCATTCATTCACTCATTTATTCATTCAACCACCTACCTGTCCCTTC